>NW_026608755.1:0-54528 GCF_029499605.1 Hyla sarda
TTGCGGCCGAATGGAAGGAGATATTTGCTCAAAAATTGCTGTGCTGGTGCAGACAGGGGCACCCGACATGCCTGCGTTGTCGTTTTCACCCGGGCACTCTTTGGGCGGGCGCAGCACGCAGAAACACCTAGATTGCAGATAAGCGCCTTTTCCCATTGACCGCGACGAACAGACAAGATGCACAAGCTTCTTGCCATTGCGGCCGAACGGAAGGAGATATTTGCTCAAAACTTGCTGTGCTGGTGCAGACAGTGGCACCCGACATGCCTGCGTTGTCGTTTTCACCCGGGCACTCTTTGGGCGGGCTTAGCACGCAGAAACACCTAGATTGCAGATAAGCGCCTTTTCCCATTGACCGTGACGAACAGAGAGGATGCACAAGCTTCTTGCCATTGCGGCCGAACGGAAGGAGATATTTGCTCAAAACTTGCTGTGCTGGTGCAGACAGTGGCACCCGACATGCCTGAGTTGTCGTTTTCACCCGGGCACTCTTTGGGCGGGCGCAGCACGCAGAAACACCTAGATTGCAGATAAGCGCCTTTTCCCATTGACCGCGACGAACAGAGAAGATGCACAAGCTTCTTTCCATTGCGGCCGAACGGAAGGAGATATTTGCTCAAAACTTGCTGTGCTGGTGCAGACAGTGGCACCCGACATGCCTGCGTTGTCGTTTTCACCCGGGCACTCTTTGGGCGGGCGCAGCACGCAGAAACACCTAGATTGCAGATAAGCGCCTTTTCCCATTGACCGCGACGAACATAGAAGATGCACAAGCTTCTTGCCATTGCGGCCGAACGGAAGGAGATATTTGCTCAAAACTTGCTGTGCTGATGCAGACAGTGGCACCCGACATGCCTGCGTTGTCGTTTTCACCCGGGCACTCTTTGGGCGGGCGCAGCACGCAGAAACACCTAGATTGCAGATAAGCGCCTTTTCCCATTGACCGCGACGAACAGAGAAGATGCACAAGCTTCTTGCCATTGCGGCCGAACGGAAGGAGATATTTGCTCAAAACTTGCTGTGCTGGTGCAGACAGTGGCACCCGACATGCCTGCGTTGTCGTTTTCACCCGGGCACTCTTTGGGCGGGCGCAGCACGCAGAAACACCTAGATTGCAGATAAGCGCCTTTTCCCATTGACCGCGACGAACAGAGAAGATGCACAAGCTTCTTGCCTATGCGGCCGAATGGAAGGAGATATTTGCTCAAAACTTGCTGTGCTGGTGCAGACAGGGGCACCCGACATGCCTGCGTTGTCGTTTTCACCCGGGCACTCTTTGGGCGGGCGCAGCACGCAGAAACACCTAGATTGCAGATAAGCGCCTTTTCCCATTGACCGCGACGAACAGACAAGATGCACAAGCTTCTTGCCATTGCGGCCGAACGGAAGGAGATATTTGCTCAAAACTTGCTGTGCTGGTGCAGACAGTGGCACCCCACATGCCTGCGTTGTCGTTTTCACCCGGGCACTCTTTGGGCGGGCGCAGCACGCAGAAACACCTAGATTGCAGATAAGCGCCTTTTCCCATTGACCGCGACGAACAGAGAGGATGCACAAGCTTCTTGCCATTGCGGCCGAACGGAAGGAGATATTTGCTCAAAACTTGCTGTGCTGGTGCAGACAGTGGCACCCGACATGCCTGCGTTGTCGTTTTCACCCGGGCACTCTTTGGGCGGGCGCAGCACGCAGAAACACCTAGATTGCAGATAAGCGCCTTTTCTCATTGACCGCGACGAACAGAGAAGATGCACAAGCTTCTTGCCATTGCGGCCGAACGGAAGGAGATATTTGCTCAAAACTTGCTGTGCTGGTGCAGACAGTGGCACCCGACATGCCTGCGTTGTCGTTTTCACCCGGGCACTCTTTGGGCGGGCGCAGCACGCAGAAACACCTAGATTGCAGATAAGCGCCTTTTCCCATTGACCGCGACGAACAGAGAAGATGCACAAGCTTCTTGCCAATGCGGCCGAACGGAAGGAGATATTTGCTCAAAACTTGCTGTGCTGGTGCAGACAGGGGCACCCGACATGCCTGCGTTGTCGTTTTCACCCGGGCACTCTTTGGGCGGGCGCAGCACGCAGAAACACCTAGATTGCAGATAAGCGCATTTTCCCATTGACCGCGACGAACAGACAAGATGCACAAGCTTCTTGCCATTGCGGCCGAACGGAAGGAGATATTTGCTCAAAACTTGCTGTGCTGGTGCAGACAGTGGCACCCGACATGCCTGCGTTGTCGTTTTCACCCGGGCACTCTTTGGGCGGGCGCAGCACGCAGAAACACCTAGATTGCAGATAAGCGCCTTTTCCCATTGACCGCGACGAACAGACAAGATGCACAAGCTTCTTGCCATTGCGGCCGAACGGAAGGAGATATTTGCTCAAAACTTGCTGTGCTGGTGCAGACAGTGGCACCCGACATGCCTGCGTTGTCGTTTTCACCCGGGCACTCTTTGGGCGGGCGCAGCACGCAGAAACACCTAGATTGCAGATAAGCGCCTTTTCCCATTGACCGCGACGAACAGAGAGGATGCACAAGCTTCTTGCCATTGCGGCCGAACGGAAGGAGATATTTGCTCAAAACTTGCTGTGCTGGTGCAGACAGTGGCACCCGACATGCCTGCGTTGTCGTTTTCACCCGGGCACTCTTTGGGCGGGCGCAGCACGCAGAAACACCTAGATTGCAGATAAGCGCCTTTACCCATTGACCGCGACGAACAGAGAGGATGCACAAGCTTCTTGCCATTGCGGCCGAACGGAAGGAGATATTTGCTCAAAACTTGCTGTGCTGGTGCAGACAGTGGCACCCGACATGCCTGCGTTGTCGATTTAACCCGGGCACTCTTTGGGCGGGCGCAGCACGCAGAAACACCTAGATTGCAGATAAGCGCCTTTTCCCATTGACCGCGACGAACAGAGAGGATGCACAAGCTTCTTGCCATTGCGGCCGAACGGAAGGAGATATTTGCTCAAAACTTGCTGTGCTGGTGCAGACAGTGGCACCCGACATGCCTGCGTTGTCGTTTTCACCCGGGCACTCTTTGGGCGGGCGCAGCACGCAGAAACACCTAGATTGCAGATAAGCGCCTTTTCCCATTGACCGCGACGAACAGACAAGATGCACAAGCTTCTTGCCATTGCGGCCGAACGGAAGGAGATATTTGCTCAAAACTTGCTGTGCTGGTGCAGACAGTGGCACCCGACATGACTGCGTTGTCGTTTTCACCCGGGCACTCTTTGGGCGGGCGCAGCACGCAGAAACACCTAGATTGCAGATAAGCGCCTTTTCCCATTGACCGCGACGAACATAGAAGATGCACAAGCTTCTTGCCATTGCGGCCGAACGGAAGGAGATATTTGCTCAAAACTTGCTGTGCTGATGCAGACAGTGGCACCCGACATGCCTGCGTTGTCGTTTTCACCCGGGCACTCTTTGGGCGGGCGCAGCACGCAGAAACACCTAGATTGCAGATAAGCGCCTTTTCCCATTGACCGCGACGAACAGAGAAGATGCACAAGCTTCTTGCCATTGCGGCCGAACGGAAGGAGATATTTGCTCAAAACTTGCTGTGCTGGTGCAGACAGTGGCACCCGACATGCCTGCGTTGTCGTTTTCACCCGGGCACTCTTTGGGCGGGCGCAGCACGCAGAAACACCTAGATTGCAGATAAGCGCCTTTTCCCATTGACCGCGACGAACAGAGAAGATGCACAAGCTTCTTGCCATTGCGGCCGAACTGAAGGAGATATTTGCTCAAAACTTGCTGTGCTGGTGCAGACAGTGGCACCCGACATGCCTGCGTTGTCGTTTTCACCCGGGCACTCTTTGGGCGGGCGCAGCACGCAGAAACACCTAGATTGCAGATAAGCGCCTTTTCCCATTGACCGCGACGAACAGAGAAGATGCACAAGCTTCTTGCCATTGCGGCCGAACGGAATTAGATATTTGCTCAAAACTTGCTGTGCTGGTGCAGACAGTGGCACCCGACATGCCTGCGTTGTCGTTTTCACCCGGGCACTCTTTGGGCGGGCGCAGCACGCAGAAACACCTAGATTGCAGATAAGCGCCTTTTCCCATTGACCGCGACGAACAGACAAGATGCACAAGCTTCTTGCCATTGCGGCCGAACGGAAGGAGATATTTGCTCAAAACTTGCTGTGCTGGTGCAGACAGTGGCACCCGACATGCCTGCGTTGTCGTTTTCACCAGGGCACTCTTTGGGTCGGCGCAGCACGCAGAAACACCTAGATTGCAGATAAGCGCCTTTTCCCATTGACCGCGACGAACAGAGAGGATGCACAAGCTTCTTGCCATTGCGGCCGAATGGAAGGAGATATTTGCTCAAAAATTGCTGTGCTGGTGCAGACAGGGGCACCCGACATGCCTGCGTTGTCGTTTTCACCCGGGCACTCTTTGGGCGGGCGCAGCACGCAGAAACACCTAGATTGCAGATAAGCGCCTTTTCCCATTGACCGCGACGAACAGACAAGATGCACAAGCTTCTTGCCATTGCGGCCGAACGGAAGGAGATATTTGCTCAAAACTTGCTGTGCTGGTGCAGACAGTGGCACCCGACATGCCTGCGTTGTCGTTTTCACCCGGGCACTCTTTGGGCGGGCTTAGCACGCAGAAACACCTAGATTGCAGATAAGCGCCTTTTCCCATTGACCGTGACGAACAGAGAGGATGCACAAGCTTCTTGCCATTGCGGCCGAACGGAAGGAGATATTTGCTCAAAACTTGCTGTGCTGGTGCAGACAGTGGCACCCGACATGCCTGAGTTGTCGTTTTCACCCGGGCACTCTTTGGGCGGGCGCAGCACGCAGAAACACCTAGATTGCAGATAAGCGCCTTTTCCCATTGACCGCGACGAACAGAGAAGATGCACAAGCTTCTTTCCATTGCGGCCGAACGGAAGGAGATATTTGCTCAAAACTTGCTGTGCTGGTGCAGACAGTGGCACCCGACATGCCTGCGTTGTCGTTTTCACCCGGGCACTCTTTGGGCGGGCGCAGCACGCAGAAACACCTAGATTGCAGATAAGCGCCTTTTCCCATTGACCGCGACGAACATAGAAGATGCACAAGCTTCTTGCCATTGCGGCCGAACGGAAGGAGATATTTGCTCAAAACTTGCTGTGCTGATGCAGACAGTGGCACCCGACATGCCTGCGTTGTCGTTTTCACCCGGGCACTCTTTGGGCGGGCGCAGCACGCAGAAACACCTAGATTGCAGATAAGCGCCTTTTCCCATTGACCGCGACGAACAGAGAAGATGCACAAGCTTCTTGCCATTGCGGCCGAACGGAAGGAGATATTTGCTCAAAACTTGCTGTGCTGGTGCAGACAGTGGCACCCGACATGCCTGCGTTGTCGTTTTCACCCGGGCACTCTTTGGGCGGGCGCAGCACGCAGAAACACCTAGATTGCAGATAAGCGCCTTTTCCCATTGACCGCGACGAACAGAGAAGATGCACAAGCTTCTTGCCTATGCGGCCGAATGGAAGGAGATATTTGCTCAAAACTTGCTGTGCTGGTGCAGACAGGGGCACCCGACATGCCTGCGTTGTCGTTTTCACCCGGGCACTCTTTGGGCGGGCGCAGCACGCAGAAACACCTAGATTGCAGATAAGCGCCTTTTCCCATTGACCGCGACGAACAGACAAGATGCACAAGCTTCTTGCCATTGCGGCCGAACGGAAGGAGATATTTGCTCAAAACTTGCTGTGCTGGTGCAGACAGTGGCACCCCACATGCCTGCGTTGTCGTTTTCACCCGGGCACTCTTTGGGCGGGCGCAGCACGCAGAAACACCTAGATTGCAGATAAGCGCCTTTTCCCATTGACCGCGACGAACAGAGAGGATGCACAAGCTTCTTGCCATTGCGGCCGAACGGAAGGAGATATTTGCTCAAAACTTGCTGTGCTGGTGCAGACAGTGGCACCCGACATGCCTGCGTTGTCGTTTTCACCCGGGCACTCTTTGGGCGGGCGCAGCACGCAGAAACACCTAGATTGCAGATAAGCGCCTTTTCTCATTGACCGCGACGAACAGAGAAGATGCACAAGCTTCTTGCCATTGCGGCCGAACGGAAGGAGATATTTGCTCAAAACTTGCTGTGCTGGTGCAGACAGTGGCACCCGACATGCCTGCGTTGTCGTTTTCACCCGGGCACTCTTTGGGCGGGCGCAGCACGCAGAAACACCTAGATTGCAGATAAGCGCCTTTTCCCATTGACCGCGACGAACAGAGAAGATGCACAAGCTTCTTGCCAATGCGGCCGAACGGAAGGAGATATTTGCTCAAAACTTGCTGTGCTGGTGCAGACAGGGGCACCCGACATGCCTGCGTTGTCGTTTTCACCCGGGCACTCTTTGGGCGGGCGCAGCACGCAGAAACACCTAGATTGCAGATAAGCGCCTTTTCCCATTGACCGCGACGAACAGACAAGATGCACAAGCTTCTTGCCATTGCGGCCGAACGGAAGGAGATATTTGCTCAAAACTTGCTGTGCTGGTGCAGACAGTGGCACCCGACATGCCTGCGTTGTCGTTTTCACCCGGGCACTCTTTGGGCGGGCGCAGCACGCAGAAACACCTAGATTGCAGATAAGCGCCTTTTCCCATTGACCGCGACGAACAGACAAGATGCACAAGCTTCTTGCCATTGCGGCCGAACGGAAGGAGATATTTGCTCAAAACTTGCTGTGCTGGTGCAGACAGTGGCACCCGACATGCCTGCGTTGTCGTTTTCACCCGGGCACTCTTTGGGCGGGCGCAGCACGCAGAAACACCTAGATTGCAGATAAGCGCCTTTACCCATTGACCGCGACGAACAGAGAGGATGCACAAGCTTCTTGCCATTGCGGCCGAACGGAAGGAGATATTTGCTCAAAACTTGCTGTGCTGGTGCAGACAGTGGCACCCGACATGCCTGCGTTGTCGTTTTCACCCGGGCACTCTTTGGGCGGGCGCAGCACGCAGAAACACCTAGATTGCAGATAAGCGCCTTTACCCATTGACCGCGACGAACAGAGAGGATGCACAAGCTTCTTGCCATTGCGGCCGAACGGAAGGAGATATTTGCTCAAAACTTGCTGTGCTGGTGCAGACAGTGGCACCCGACATGCCTGCGTTGTCGATTTAACCCGGGCACTCTTTGGGCGGGCGCAGCACGCAGAAACACCTAGATTGCAGATAAGCGCCTTTTCCCATTGACCGCGACGAACAGAGAGGATGCACAAGCTTCTTGCCATTGCGGCCGAACGGAAGGAGATATTTGCTCAAAACTTGCTGTGCTGGTGCAGACAGTGGCACCCGACATGCCTGCGTTGTCGTTTTCACCCGGGCACTCTTTGGGCGGGCGCAGCACGCAGAAACACCTAGATTGCAGATAAGCGCCTTTTCCCATTGACCGCGACGAACAGACAAGATGCACAAGCTTCTTGCCATTGCGGCCGAACGGAAGGAGATATTTGCTCAAAACTTGCTGTGCTGGTGCAGACAGTGGCACCCGACATGACTGCGTTGTCGTTTTCACCCGGGCACTCTTTGGGCGGGCGCAGCACGCAGAAACACCTAGATTGCAGATAAGCGCCTTTTCCCATTGACCGCGACGAACATAGAAGATGCACAAGCTTCTTGCCATTGCGGCCGAACGGAAGGAGATATTTGCTCAAAACTTGCTGTGCTGATGCAGACAGTGGCACCCGACATGCCTGCGTTGTCGTTTTCACCCGGGCACTCTTTGGGCGGGCGCAGCACGCAGAAACACCTAGATTGCAGATAAGCGCCTTTTCCCATTGACCGCGACGAACAGAGAAGATGCACAAGCTTCTTGCCATTGCGGCCGAACGGAAGGAGATATTTGCTCAAAACTTGCTGTGCTGGTGCAGACAGTGGCACCCGACATGCCTGCGTTGTCGTTTTCACCCGGGCACTCTTTGGGCGGGCGCAGCACGCAGAAACACCTAGATTGCAGATAAGCGCCTTTTCCCATTGACCGCGACGAACAGAGAAGATGCACAAGCTTCTTGCCATTGCGGCCGAACTGAAGGAGATATTTGCTCAAAACTTGCTGTGCTGGTGCAGACAGTGGCACCCGACATGCCTGCGTTGTCGTTTTCACCCGGGCACTCTTTGGGCGGGCGCAGCACGCAGAAACACCTAGATTGCAGATAAGCGCCTTTTCCCATTGACCGCGACGAACAGAGAAGATGCACAAGCTTCTTGCCATTGCGGCCGAACGGAATTAGATATTTGCTCAAAACTTGCTGTGCTGGTGCAGACAGTGGCACCCGACATGCCTGCGTTGTCGTTTTCACCCGGGCACTCTTTGGGCGGGCGCAGCACGCAGAAACACCTAGATTGCAGATAAGCGCCTTTTCCCATTGACCGCGACGAACAGACAAGATGCACAAGCTTCTTGCCATTGCGGCCGAACGGAAGGAGATATTTGCTCAAAACTTGCTGTGCTGGTGCAGACAGTGGCACCCGACATGCCTGCGTTGTCGTTTTCACCAGGGCACTCTTTGGGTCGGCGCAGCACGCAGAAACACCTAGATTGCAGATAAGCGCCTTTTCCCATTGACCGCGACGAACAGAGAGGATGCACAAGCTTCTTGCCATTGCGGCCGAATGGAAGGAGATATTTGCTCAAAAATTGCTGTGCTGGTGCAGACAGGGGCACCCGACATGCCTGCGTTGTCGTTTTCACCCGGGCACTCTTTGGGCGGGCGCAGCACGCAGAAACACCTAGATTGCAGATAAGCGCCTTTTCCCATTGACCGCGACGAACAGACAAGATGCACAAGCTTCTTGCCATTGCGGCCGAACGGAAGGAGATATTTGCTCAAAACTTGCTGTGCTGGTGCAGACAGTGGCACCCGACATGCCTGCGTTGTCGTTTTCACCCGGGCACTCTTTGGGCGGGCTTAGCACGCAGAAACACCTAGATTGCAGATAAGCGCCTTTTCCCATTGACCGTGACGAACAGAGAGGATGCACAAGCTTCTTGCCATTGCGGCCGAACGGAAGGAGATATTTGCTCAAAACTTGCTGTGCTGGTGCAGACAGTGGCACCCGACATGCCTGAGTTGTCGTTTTCACCCGGGCACTCTTTGGGCGGGCGCAGCACGCAGAAACACCTAGATTGCAGATAAGCGCCTTTTCCCATTGACCGCGACGAACAGAGAAGATGCACAAGCTTCTTTCCATTGCGGCCGAACGGAAGGAGATATTTGCTCAAAACTTGCTGTGCTGGTGCAGACAGTGGCACCCGACATACCTGCGTTGTCGTTTTCACCCGGGCACTCTTTGGGCGGGCGCAGCACGCAGAACACCTAGATTGCAGATAAGCGCCTTTTCCCATTGACCGCGACGAACATAGAAGATGCACAAGCTTCTTGCCATTGCGGCCGAACGGAAGGAGATATTTGCTCAAAACTTGCTGTGCTGATGCAGACAGTGGCACCCGACATGCCTGCGTTGTCGTTTTCACCCGGGCACTCTTTGGGCGGGCGCAGCACGCAGAAACACCTAGATTGCAGATAAGCGCCTTTTCCCATTGACCGCGACGAACAGAGAAGATGCACAAGCTTCTTGCCTATGCGGCCGAATGGAAGGAGATATTTGCTCAAAACTTGCTGTGCTGGTGCAGACAGTGGCACCCGACATGCCTGCATTGTCGTTTTCACCCGGGCACTCTTTGGGCGGGCGCAGCACGCAGAAACACCTAGATTGCAGATAAGCGCCTTTTCCCATTGACCGCGACGAACAGAGAAGATGCACAAGCTTCTTGCCATTGCGGCCGAACTGAAGGAGATATTTGCTCAAAACTTGCTGTGCTGGTGCAGACAGTGGCACCCGACATGCCTGCGTTGTCGTTTTCACCCGGGCACTCTTTGGGCGGGCGCAGCACGCAGAAACACCTAGATTGCAGATAAGCGCCTTTTCCCATTGACCGCGACGAACAGAGAAGATGCACAAGCTTCTTGCCATTGCGGCCGAACGGAATTAGATATTTGCTCAAAACTTGCTGTGCTGGTGCAGACAGTGGCACCCGACATGCCTGCGTTGTCGTTTTCACCCGGGCACTCTTTGGGCGGGCGCAGCACGCAGAAACACCTAGATTGCAGATAAGCGCCTTTTCCCATTGACCGCGACGAACAGACAAGATGCACAAGCTTCTTGCCATTGCGGCCGAACGGAAGGAGATATTTGCTCAAAACTTGCTGTGCTGGTGCAGACAGTGGCACCCGACATGCCTGCGTTGTCGTTTTCACCAGGGCACTCTTTGGGTCGGCGCAGCACGCAGAAACACCTAGATTGCAGATAAGCGCCTTTTCCCATTGACCGCGACGAACAGAGAGGATGCACAAGCTTCTTGCCATTGCGGCCGAATGGAAGGAGATATTTGCTCAAAAATTGCTGTGCTGGTGCAGACAGGGGCACCCGACATGCCTGCGTTGTCGTTTTCACCCGGGCACTCTTTGGGCGGGCGCAGCACGCAGAAACACCTAGATTGCAGATAAGCGCCTTTTCCCATTGACCGCGACGAACAGACAAGATGCACAAGCTTCTTGCCATTGCGGCCGAACGGAAGGAGATATTTGCTCAAAACTTGCTGTGCTGGTGCAGACAGTGGCACCCGACATGCCTGCGTTGTCGTTTTCACCCGGGCACTCTTTGGGCGGGCTTAGCACGCAGAAACACCTAGATTGCAGATAAGCGCCTTTTCCCATTGACCGTGACGAACAGAGAGGATGCACAAGCTTCTTGCCATTGCGGCCGAACGGAAGGAGATATTTGCTCAAAACTTGCTGTGCTGGTGCAGACAGTGGCACCCGACATGCCTGAGTTGTCGTTTTCACCCGGGCACTCTTTGGGCGGGCGCAGCACGCAGAAACACCTAGATTGCAGATAAGCGCCTTTTCCCATTGACCGCGACGAACAGAGAAGATGCACAAGCTTCTTTCCATTGCGGCCGAACGGAAGGAGATATTTGCTCAAAACTTGCTGTGCTGGTGCAGACAGTGGCACCCGACATGCCTGCGTTGTCGTTTTCACCCGGGCACTCTTTGGGCGGGCGCAGCACGCAGAAACACCTAGATTGCAGATAAGCGCCTTTTCCCATTGACCGCGACGAACATAGAAGATGCACAAGCTTCTTGCCATTGCGGCCGAACGGAAGGAGATATTTGCTCAAAACTTGCTGTGCTGATGCAGACAGTGGCACCCGACATGCCTGCGTTGTCGTTTTCACCCGGGCACTCTTTGGGCGGGCGCAGCACGCAGAAACACCTAGATTGCAGATAAGCGCCTTTTCCCATTGACCGCGACGAACAGAGAAGATGCACAAGCTTCTTGCCATTGCGGCCGAACGGAAGGAGATATTTGCTCAAAACTTGCTGTGCTGGTGCAGACAGTGGCACCCGACATGCCTGCGTTGTCGTTTTCACCCGGGCACTCTTTGGGCGGGCGCAGCACGCAGAAACACCTAGATTGCAGATAAGCGCCTTTTCCCATTGACCGCGACGAACAGAGAAGATGCACAAGCTT
Organism: Hyla sarda; assembly: GCF_029499605.1. NCBI lineage: Eukaryota > Metazoa > Chordata > Amphibia > Anura > Hylidae > Hyla > Hyla sarda. The sequence continues at coordinate 11,557 of NW_026608755.1, forward strand.
CTTGCCTATGCGGCCGAATGGAAGGAGATATTTGCTCAAAACTTGCTGTGCTGGTGCAGACAGGGGCACCCGACATGCCTGCGTTGTCGTTTTCACCCGGGCACTCTTTGGGCGGGCGCAGCACGCAGAAACACCTAGATTGCAGATAAGCGCCTTTTCCCATTGACCGCGACGAACAGAGAGGATGCACAAGCTTCTTGCCATTGCGGCCGAACGGAAGGAGATATTTGCTCAAAACTTGCTGTGCTGGTGCAGACAGTGGCACCCGACATGCCTGCGTTGTCGTTTTCACCCGGGCACTCTTTGGGCGGGCGCAGCACGCAGAAACACCTAGATTGCAGATAAGCGCCTTTTCTCATTGACCGCGACGAACAGAGAAGATGCACAAGCTTCTTGCCATTGCGGCCGAACGGAAGGAGATATTTGCTCAAAACTTGCTGTGCTGGTGCAGACAGTGGCACCCGACATGCCTGCGTTGTCGTTTTCACCCGGGCACTCTTTGGGCGGGCGCAGCACGCAGAAACACCTAGATTGCAGATAAGCGCCTTTTCCCATTGACCGCGACGAACAGAGAAGATGCACAAGCTTCTTGCCAATGCGGCCGAACGGAAGGAGATATTTGCTCAAAACTTGCTGTGCTGGTGCAGACAGGGGCACCCGACATGCCTGCGTTGTCGTTTTCACCCGGGCACTCTTTGGGCGGGCGCAGCACGCAGAAACACCTAGATTGCAGATAAGCGCCTTTTCCCATTGACCGCGACGAACAGACAAGATGCACAAGCTTCTTGCCATTGCGGCCGAACGGAAGGAGATATTTGCTCAAAACTTGCTGTGCTGGTGCAGACAGTGGCACCCGACATGCCTGCGTTGTCGTTTTCACCCGGGCACTCTTTGGGCGGGCGCAGCACGCAGAAACACCTAGATTGCAGATAAGCGCCTTTTCCCATTGACCGCGACGAACAGACAAGATGCACAAGCTTCTTGCCATTGCGGCCGAACGGAAGGAGATATTTGCTCAAAACTTGCTGTGCTGGTGCAGACAGTGGCACCCGACATGCCTGCGTTGTCGTTTTCACCCGGGCACTCTTGGGGCGGGCGCAGCACGCAGAAACACCTAGATTGCAGATAAGCGCCTTTACCCATTGACCGCGACGAACAGAGAGGATGCACAAGCTTCTTGCCATTGCGGCCGAACGGAAGGAGATATTTGCTCAAAACTTGCTGTGCTGGTGCAGACAGTGGCACCCGACATGCCTGCGTTGTCGTTTTCACCCGGGCACTCTTTGGGCGGGCGCAGCACGCAGAAACACCTAGATTGCAGATAAGCGCCTTTACCCATTGACCGCGACGAACAGAGAGGATGCACAAGCTTCTTGCCATTGCGGCCGAACGGAAGGAGATATTTGCTCAAAACTTGCTGTGCTGGTGCAGACAGTGGCACCCGACATGCCTGCGTTGTCGATTTAACCCGGGCACTCTTTGGGCGGGCGCAGGACGCAGAAACACCTAGATTGCAGATAAGCGCCTTTTCCCATTGACCGCGACGAACAGAGAGGATGCACAAGCTTCTTGCCATTGCGGCCGAACGGAAGGAGATATTTGCTCAAAACTTGCTGTGCTGGTGCAGACAGTGGCACCCGACATGCCTGCGTTGTCGATTTAACCCGGGCACTCTTTGGGCGGGCGCAGCACGCAGAAACACCTAGATTGCAGATAAGCGCCTTTTCCCATTGACCGCGACGAACAGAGAGGATGCACAAGCTTCTTGCCATTGCGGCCGAATGGAAGGAGATATTTGCTCAAAAATTGCTGTGCTGGTGCAGACAGGGGCACCCGACATGCCTGCGTTGTCGTTTTCACCCGGGCACTCTTTGGGCGGGCGCAGCACGCAGAAACACCTAGATTGCAGATAAGCGCCTTTTCCCATTGACCGCGACGAACAGACAAGATGCACAAGCTTCTTGCCATTGCGGCCGAACGGAAGGAGATATTTGCTCAAAACTTGCTGTGCTGGTGCAGACAGTGGCACCCGACATGCCTGCGTTGTCGTTTTCACCCGGGCACTCTTTGGGCGGGCTTAGCACGCAGAAACACCTAGATTGCAGATAAGCGCCTTTTCCCATTGACCGTGACGAACAGAGAGGATGCACAAGCTTCTTGCCATTGCGGCCGAACGGAAGGAGATATTTGCTCAAAACTTGCTGTGCTGGTGCAGACAGTGGCACCCGACATGCCTGAGTTGTCGTTTTCACCCGGGCACTCTTTGGGCGGGCGCAGCACGCAGAAACACCTAGATTGCAGATAAGCGCCTTTTCCCATTGACCGCGACGAACAGAGAAGATGCACAAGCTTCTTTCCATTGCGGCCGAACGGAAGGAGATATTTGCTCAAAACTTGCTGTGCTGGTGCAGACAGTGGCACCCGACATACCTGCGTTGTCGTTTTCACCCGGGCACTCTTTGGGCGGGCGCAGCACGCAGAAACACCTAGATTGCAGATAAGCGCCTTTTCCCATTGACCGCGACGAACATAGAAGATGCACAAGCTTCTTGCCATTGCGGCCGAACGGAAGGAGATATTTGCTCAAAACTTGCTGTGCTGATGCAGACAGTGGCACCCGACATGCCTGCGTTGTCGTTTTCACCCGGGCACTCTTTGGGCGGGCGCAGCACGCAGAAACACCTAGATTGCAGATAAGCGCCTTTTCCCATTGACCGCGACGAACAGAGAAGATGCACAAGCTTCTTGCCATTGCGGCCGAACGGAAGGAGATATTTGCTCAAAACTTGCTGTGCTGGTGCAGACAGTGGCACCCGACATGCCTGCGTTGTCGTTTTCACCCGGGCACTCTTTGGGCGGGCGCAGCACGCAGAAACACCTAGATTGCAGATAAGCGCCTTTTCCCATTGACCGCGACGAACAGAGAAGATGCACAAGCTTCTTGCCTATGCGGCCGAATGGAAGGAGATATTTGCTCAAAACTTGCTGTGCTGGTGCAGACAGTGGCACCCGACATGCCTGCGTTGTCGTTTTCACCCGGGCACTCTTTGGGCGGGCGCAGCACGCAGAAACACCTAGATTGCAGATAAGCGCCTTTTCCCATTGACCGCGACGAACAGACAAGATGCACAAGCTTCTTGCCATTGCGGCCGAACGGAAGGAGATATTTGCTCAAAACTTGCTGTGCTGGTGCAGACAGTGGCACCCCACATGCCTGCGTTGTCGTTTTCACCCGGGCACTCTTTGGGCGGGCGCAGCACGCAGAAACACCTAGATTGCAGATAAGCGCCTTTTCCCATTGACCGCGACGAACAGAGAAGATGCACAAGCTTCTTGCCAATGCGGCCGAACGGAAGGAGATATTTGCTCAAAACTTGCTGTGCTGGTGCAGACAGGGGCACCCGACATGCCTGCGTTGTCGTTTTCACCCGGGCACTCTTTGGGCGGGCGCAGCACGCAGAAACACCTAGATTGCAGATAAGCGCCTTTTCCCATTGACCGCGACGAACAGACAAGATGCACAAGCTTCTTGCCATTGCGGCCGAACGGAAGGAGATATTTGCTCAAAACTTGCTGTGCTGGTGCAGACAGTGGCACCCGACATGCCTGCGTTGTCGTTTTCACCCGGGCACTCTTTGGGCGGGCGCAGCACGCAGAAACACCTAGATTGCAGATAAGCGCCTTTTCCCATTGACCGCGACGAACAGACAAGATGCACAAGCTTCTTGCCATTGCGGCCGAACGGAAGGAGATATTTGCTCAAAACTTGCTGTGCTGGTGCAGACAGTGGCACCCGACATGCCTGCGTTGTCGTTTTCACCCGGGCACTCTTTGGGCGGGCGCAGCACGCAGAAACACCTAGATTGCAGATAAGCGCCTTTTCCCATTGACCGCGACGAACAGAGAGGATGCACAAGCTTCTTGCCATTGCGGCCGAACGGAAGGAGATATTTGCTCAAAACTTGCTGTGCTGGTGCAGACAGTGGCACCCGACATGCCTGCGTTGTCGTTTTCACCCGGGCACTCTTTGGGCGGGCGCAGCACGCAGAAACACCTAGATTGCAGATAAGCGCCTTTACCCATTGACCGCGACGAACAGAGAGGATGCACAAGCTTCTTGCCATTGCGGCCGAACGGAAGGAGATATTTGCTCAAAACTTGCTGTGCTGGTGCAGACAGTGGCACCCGACATGCCTGCGTTGTCGATTTAACCCGGGCACTCTTTGGGCGGGCGCAGCACGCAGAAACACCTAGATTGCAGATAAGCGCCTTTTCCCATTGACCGCGACGAACAGAGAAGATGCACAAGCTTCTTGCCATTGCGGCCGAACGGAAGGAGATATTTGCTCAAAACTTGCTGTGCTGGTGCAGACAGTGGCACCCGACATGCCTGCGTTGTCGTTTTCACCCGGGCACTCTTTGGGCGGGCGCAGCACGCAGAAACACCTAGATTGCAGATAAGCGCCTTTTCCCATTGACCGCGACGAACAGAGAGGATGCACAAGCTTCTTGCCATTGCGGCCGAATGGAAGGCGATATTTGCTCAAAAATTGCTGTGCTGGTGCAGACAGGGGCACCCGACATGCCTGCGTTGTCGTTTTCACCCGGGCACTCTTTGGGCGGGCGCAGCACGCAGAAACACCTAGATTGCAGATAAGCGCCTTTTCCCATTGACCGCGACGAACAGACAAGATGCACAAGCTTCTTGCCATTGCGGCCGAACGGAAGGAGATATTTGCTCAAAACTTGCTGTGCTGGTGCAGACAGTGGCACCCGACATGCCTGCGTTGTCGTTTTCACCCGGGCACTCTTTGGGCGGGCGCAGCACGCAGAAACACCTAGATTGCAGATAAGCGCCTTTTCCCATTGACCGCGACGAACAGAGAGGATGCACAAGCTTCTTGCCATTGCGGCCGAACGGAAGGAGATATTTGCTCAAAACTTGCTGTGCTGGTGCAGACAGTGGCACCCGACATGCCTGCGTTGTCGTTTTCACCCGAGCACTCTTTGGGCGGGCGCAGCACGCAGAAACACCTAGATTGCAGATAAGCGCCTTTTCTCATTGACCGCGACGAACAGACAAGATGTACAAGCTTCTTGCCATTGCGGCCGAACGGAAGGAGATATTTGCTCAAAACTTGCTGTGCTGGTGCAGACAGTGGCACCCGACATGCCTGCGTTGTCGTTTTCACCCGGGCACTCTTTGGGCGGGCGCAGCACGCAGAAACACCTAGATTGCAGATAAGCACCTTTTCCCATTGACCGCGACGAACAGAGAGGATGCACAAGCTTCTTGCCATTGCGGCCGAACGGAAGGAGATATTTGCTCAAAACTTGCTGTGCTGGTGCAGACAGTGGCACCCGACATGCCTACGTTGTCGTTTTCACCCGGGCACTCTTTGGGCGGGCGCAGCACGCAGAAACACCTAGATTGCAGATAAGCGCCTTTTCCCATTGACCGCGACGAACAGAGATGATGCACAAGCTTCTTGCCATTGCGGCCGAACGGAAGGAGATATTTGCTCAAAACTTGCTGTGCTGGTGCAGACAGTGGCACCCGACATGCCTGCGTTGTCGTTTTCACCCGGGCACTCTTTGGGCGGGCGCAGCACGCAGAAACACCTAGATTGCAGATAAGCGCCTTTTCTCATTGACCGCGACGAACAGAGAAGATGCACAAGCTTCTTACCATTGAGGCCGAACGGAAGGAGATATTTGCTCAAAACTTGCTGTGCTGGTGCAGACAGTGGCACCCGACATGCCTGCGTTGTCGATTTAACCCGGGCACTCTTTGGGCGGGCGCAGCACGCAGAAACACCTAGATTGCAGATAAGCGCCTTTTCCCATTGACCGCGACGAACAGAGAAGATGCACAAGCTTCTTGCCATTGCGGCCGAACGGAAGGAGATATTTGCTCAAAACTTGCTGTGCTGGTGCAGACAGTGGCACCCGACATGCCTGCGTTGTCGTTTTCACCCGGGCACTCTTTGGGCGGGCGCAGCACGCAGAAACACCTAGATTGCAGATAAGCGCCTTTTCCCATTGACCGCGCCGAACAGAGAGGATGCACAATCTTCTTGCCATTGCGGCCGAACGGAAGGAGATATTTGCTCAAAACTTGCTGTGCTGGTGCAGACAGTGGCACCCGACATGCCTGCGTTGTCGTTTTCATCCGGGCACTCTTTGGGCGGGCGCAGCACGCAGAAACACCTAGATTGCAGATAAGCGCCTTTTCTCATTGACCGCGACGAACAGAGAAGATGCACAAGCTTCTTACCATTGAGGCCGAACGGAAGGAGATATTTGCTCAAAACTTGCTGTGCTGGTGCAGACAGTGGCACCCGACATGCCTGCGTTGTCGATTTAACCCGGGCACTCTTTGGGCGGGCGCAGCACGCAGAAACACCTAGATTGCAGATAAGCGCCTTTTCCCATTGACCGCGACGAACAGAGAAGATGCACAAGCTTCTTGCCATTGCGGCCGAACGGAAGGAGATATTTGCTCAAAACTTGCTGTGCTGGTGCAGACAGTGGCACCCGACATGCCTGCGTTGTCGTTTTCACCCGGGCACTCTTTGGGCGGGCGCAGCACGCAGAAACACCTAGATTGCAGATAAGCGCCTTTTCCCATTGACCGCGACGAACAGAGAGGATGCACAAGCTTCTTGCCATTGCGGCCGAATGGAAGGAGATATTTGCTCAAAAATTGCTGTGCTGGTGCAGACAGGGGCACCCGACATGCCTGCGTTGTCGTTTTCACCCGGGCACTCTTTGGGCGGGCGCAGCACGCAGAAACACCTAGATTGCAGATAAGCGCCTTTTCCCATTGACCGCGACGAACAGACAAGATGCACAAGCTTCTTGCCATTGCGGCCGAACGGAAGGAGATATTTGCTCAAAACTTGCTGTGCTGGTGCAGACAGTGGCACCCGACATGCCTGCGTTGTCGTTTTCACCCGGGCACTCTTTGGGCGGGCGCAGCACGCAGAAACACCTAGATTGCAGATAAGCGCCTTTTCCCATTGACCGCGACGAACAGAGAGGATGCACAAGCTTCTTGCCATTGCGGCCGAACGGAAGGAGATATTTGCTCAAAACTTGCTGTGCTGGTGCAGACAGTGGTACCCGACATGCCTGCGTTGTCGTTTTCACACGGGCACTCTTTGGGCGGGCGCAGCACGCAGAAACACCTAGATTGCAGATAAGCGCCTTTTCTCATTGACCGCGACGAACAGAGAAGATGCACAAGCTTCTTACCATTGAGGCCGAACGGAAGGAGATATTTGCTCAAAACTTGCTGTGCTGGTGCAGACAGTGGCACCCGACATGCCTGCGTTGTCGATTTAACCCGGGCACTTTTTGGGCGGGCGCAGCACGCAGAAACACCTAGATTGCAGATAAGCGCCTTTTCCCATTGACCGCGACGAACAGAGAAGATGCACAAGCTTCTTGCCATTGCGGCCGAACGGAAGGAGATATTTGCTCAAAACTTGCTGTGCTGGTGCAGACAGTGGCACCCGACATGCCTGCGTTGTCGTTTTCACCCGGGCACTCTTTGGGCGGCCGCAGCACGCAGAAACACCTAGATTGCAGATAAGCGCCTTTTCCCATTGACCGCGACGAACAGAGAGGATGCACAAGCTTCTTGCCATTGCGGCCGAACGGAAGGAGATATTTGCTCAAAACTTGCTGTGCTGGTGCAGACAGTGGCACCCGACATGCCTGCGTTGTCGTTTTCACCCGGGCACTCTTTGGGCGGCCGCAGCACGCAGAAACACCTAGATTGCAGATAAGCGCCTTTTCCCATTGACCGCGACGAACAGAGAGGATGCACAAGCTTCTTGCCATTGCGGCCGAACGGAAGGAGATATTTGCTCAAAACTTGCTGTGCTGGTGCAGACAGTGGCACCCGACATGCCTGCGTTGTAGTTTTCACCCGGGCACTCTTTGGGCGGGCGCAGCACGCAGAAACACCTAGATTGCAGATAAGCGCCTTTTCTCATTGACCGCGACGAACAGAGAAGATGCACAAGCTTCTTACCATTGAGGCCGAACGGAAGGAGATATTTGCTCAAAACTTGCTGTGCTGGTGCAGACAGTGGCACCCGACATGCCTGCGTTGTCGATTTAACCCGGGCACTCTTTGGGCGTGCGCAGCACACAGAAACACCTAGATTGCAGATAAGCGCCTTTTCCCATTGACCGCGACGAACAGAGAAGATGCACAAGCTTCTTGCCATTGCGGCCGAACGGAAGGAGATATTTGCTCAAAACTTGCTGTGCTGGTGCAGACAGTGGCACCCGACATGCCTGCGTTGTCGTTTTCACCCGGGCACTCTTTGGGCGGGCGCAGCACGCAGAAACACCTAGATTGCAGATAAGCGCCTTTTCCCATTGACCGCGACGAACAGAGAAGATGCACAAGCTTCTTGCCATTGCGGCCGAACGGAAGGAGATATTTGCTCAAAACTTGCTGTGCTGGTGCAGACAGTGGCACCCGACATGCCTGCGTTGTCGTTTTCACCCGGGCACTCTTTGGGCGGGCGCAGCACGCAGAAACACCTAGATTGCAGATAAGCGCCTTTTCCCATTGACCGCGACGAACAGAGAGGATGCACAAGCTTCTTGCCATTGCGGCCGAACGGAAGGAGATATTTGCTCAAAACGTGCTGTGCTGGTGCAGACAGTGGCACCCGACATGCCTGCGTTGTCGTTTTCACCCGGGCACTCTTTGGGCGGGCGCAGCACGCAGAAACACCTAGATTGCAGATAAGCTCCTTTTCCCATTGACCGCGACGAACAGAGAAGATGCACAAGCTTCTTGCCATTGCGGCCGAACGGAAGGAGATATTTGCTCAAAACTTGCTGTGCTGGTGCAGACAGTGGCACCCGACATGCCTGCGTTGTCGTTTTCACCCGGGCACTCTTTGGGCGGGCGCAGCACGCAGAAACACCTAGATTGCAGATAAGCGCCTTTTCCCATTGACCGCGACGAACAGAGAAGATGCACAAGCTTCTTGCCATTGCGGCCGAACTGAAGGAGATATTTGCTCAAAACTTGCTGTGCTGGTGCAGACAGTGGCACCCGACATGCCTGCGTTGTCGTTTTCACCCGGGCACTCTTTGGGCGGGCGCAGCACGCAGAAACACCTAGATTGCAGATAAGCGCCTTTTCCCATTGACCGCGACGAACAGAGAAGATGCACAAGCTTCTTGCCATTGCGGCCGAACGGAATTAGATATTTGCTCAAAACTTGCTGTGCTGGTGCAGACAGTGGCACCCGACATGCCTGCGTTGTCGTTTTCACCCGGGCACTCTTTGGGCGGGCGCAGCACGCAGAAACACCTAGATTGCAGATAAGCGCCTTTTCCCATTGACCGCGACGAACAGAGAAGATGCACAAGCTTCTTGCCATTGCGGCCGAACGGAAGGAGATATTTGCTCAAAACTTGCTGTGCTGGTGCAGACAGTGGCACCCGACATGCCTGCGTTGTCGTTTTCACCCGGGCACTCTTTGGGCGGGCGCAGCACGCAGAAACACCCAGATTGCAGATAAGCGCCTTTTCCCTTTGACCGCGACGAACAGAGAGGATGCACAAGCTTCTTGCCATTGCGGCCGAACGGAAGGAGCTATTTGCTCAAAACTTGCTGTGCTGGTGCAGACAGTGGCACCCGACATGCCTGCGTTGTCGTTTTCACCCGGGCACTCTTTGGGCGGGCGCAGCACGCAGAAACACCTAGATTGCAGATAAGCGCCTTTTCCCATTGACCGCGACGAACAGAGAGGATGCACAAGCTTCTTGCCATTGCGGCCGAACGGAAGGAGATATTTGCTCAAAACTTGCTGTGCTGGTGCAGACAGTGGCACCCGACATGCCTGCGTTGTCGTTTTCACCCGGGCACTCTTTGGGCGGGCGCAGCACGCAGAAACACCTAGATTGCAGATAAGCGCCTTTTCCCATTGACCGCGACGAACAGACAAGATGCACAAGCTTCTTGCCATTGCGGCCGAACGGAAGGAGATATTTGCTCAAAACTTGCTGTGCTGGTGCAGACAGTGGCACCCGACATGACTGCGTTGTCGTTTTCACCCGGGCACTCTTTGGGCGGGCGCAGCACGCAGAAACACCTAGATTGCAGATAAGCGCCTTTTCCCATTGACCGCGACGAACATAGAAGATGCACAAGCTTCTTGCCATTGCGGCCGAACGGAAGGAGATATTTGCTCAAAACTTGCTGTGCTGATGCAGACAGTGGCACCCGACATGCCTGCGTTGTCGTTTTCACCCGGGCACTCTTTGGGCGGGCGCAGCACGCAGAAACACCTAGATTGCAGATAAGCGCCTTTTCCCATTGACCGCGACGAACAGAGAAGATGCACAAGCTTCTTGCCATTGCGGCCGAACGGAAGGAGATATTTGCTCAAAACTTGCTGTGCTGGTGCAGACAGTGGCACCCGACATGCCTGCGTTGTCGTTTTCACCCGGGCACTCTTTGGGCGGGCGCAGCACGCAGAAACACCTAGATTGCAGATAAGCGCCTTTTCCCATTGACCGCGACGAACAGAGAAGATGCACAAGCTTCTTGCCATTGCGGCCGAACTGAAGGAGATATTTGCTCAAAACTTGCTGTGCTGGTGCAGACAGTGGCACCCGACATGCCTGCGTTGTCGTTTTCACCCGGGCACTCTTTGGGCGGGCGCAGCACGCAGAAACACCTAGATTGCAGATAAGCGCCTTTTCCCATTGACCGCGACGAACAGAGAAGATGCACAAGCTTCTTGCCATTGCGGCCGAACGGAATTAGATATTTGCTCAAAACTTGCTGTGCTGGTGCAGACAGTGGCACCCGACATGCCTGCGTTGTCGTTTTCACCCGGGCACTCTTTGGGCGGGCGCAGCACGCAGAAACACCTAGATTGCAGATAAGCGCCTTTTCCCATTGACCGCGACGAACAGACAAGATGCACAAGCTTCTTGCCATTGCGGCCGAACGGAAGGAGATATTTGCTCAAAACTTGCTGTGCTGGTGCAGACAGTGGCACCCGACATGCCTGCGTTGTCGTTTTCACCCGGGCACTCTTTGGGCGGGCGCAGCACGCAGAAACACCTAGATTGCAGATAAGCGCCTTTTCCCATTGACCGCGACGAACAGAGAGGATGCACAAGCTTCTTGCCATTGCGGCCGAATGGAAGGAGATATTTGCTCAAAAATTGCTGTGCTGGTGCAGACAGGGGCACCCGACATGCCTGCGTTGTCGTTTTCACCCGGTCACTCTTTTGGCGGGCGCAGCACGCAGAAACACCTAGATTGCAGATAAGCGCCTTTTCCCATTGACCGCGACGAACAGAGAGGATGCACAAGCTTCTTGCCATTGCGGCCGAACTGAAGGAGATATTTGCTCAAAACTTGCTGTGCTGGTGCAGACAGTGGCACCCGACATGCCTGCGTTGTCGTTTTCACCCGGGCACTCTTTGGGCGGGCGCAGCACGCAGAAACACCTAGATTGCAGATAAGCGCCTTTTCCCATTGACCGCGACGAACAGAGAAGATGCACAAGCTTCTTGCCATTGCGGCCGAACGGAATTAGATATTTGCTCAAAACTTGCTGTGCTGGTGCAGACAGTGGCACCCGACATGCCTGCGTTGTCGTTTTCACCCGGGCACTCTTTGGGCGGGCGCAGCACGCAGAAACACCTAGATTGCAGATAAGCGCCTTTTCCCATTGACCGCGACGAACAGACAAGATGCACAAGCTTCTTGCCATTGCGGCCGAATGGAAGGAGATATTTGCTCAAAAATTGCTGTGCTGGTGCAGACAGTGGCACCCGACATGCCTGCGTTGTCGTTTTCACCCGGGCACTCTGTGCTGGTGCCTGCGTTGTCGTTTTCACCCGGGCACTCTTTGGGCGGGCGCAGCACGCAGAAACACCTAGATTGCAGATAAGCGCCTTTTCCCATTGACCGCGACGAACAGACAAGATGCACAAGCTTCTTGCCATTGCGGCCGAACGGAAGGAGATATTTGCTCAAAACTTGCTGTGCTGGTGCAGACAGTGGCACCCGACATGCCTGCGTTGTCGTTTTCACCCGGGCACTCTTTGGGCGGGCGCAGCACGCAGAAACACCTAGATTGCAGATAAGCGCCTTTTCTCATTGACCGCGACGAACAGAGAAGATGCACAAGCTTCTTACCATTGAGGCCGAACGGAAGGAGATATTTGCTCAAAACTTGCTGTGCTGGTGCAGACAGTGGCACCCGACATGCCTGCGTTGTCGTTTTCACCCGGGCACTCTTTGGGCGGGCGCAGCACGCAGAAACACCTAGATTGCAGATAAGCGCCTTTTCTCATTGACCGCGACGAACAGAGAAGATGCACAAGCTTCTTACCATTGAGGCCGAACGGAAGGAGATATTTGCTCAAAACTTGCTGTGCTGGTGCAGACAGTGGCACCCGACATGCCTGCGTTGTCGATTTAACCCGGGCACTCTTTGGGCGTGCGCAGCACACAGAAACACCTAGATTGCAGATAAGCGCCTTTTCCCATTGACCGCGACGAACAGAGAAGATGCACAAGCTTCTTGCCATTGCGGCCGAACGGAAGGAGATATTTGCTCAAAACTTGCTGTGCTGGTGCAGACAGTGGCACCCGACATGCCTGCGTTGTCGTTTTCACCCGGGCACTCTTTGGGCGGGCGCAGCACGCAGAAACACCTAGATTGCAGATAAGCGCCTTTTCCCATTGACCGCGACGAACAGAGAGGATGCACAAGCTTCTTGCCATTGCGGCCGAATGGAAGGAGATATTTGCTCAAAAATTGCTGTGCTGGTGCAGACAGGGGCACCCGACATGCCTGCGTTGTCGTTTTCACCCGGGCACTCTTTGGGCGGGCGCAGCACGCAGAAACACCTAGATTGCAGATAAGCGCCTTTTCCCATTGACCGCGACGAACAGACAAGATGCACAAGCTTCTTGCCATTGCGGCCGAACGGAAGGAGATATTTGCTCAAAACTTGCTGTGCTGGTGCAGACAGTGGCACCCGACATGCCTGCGTTGTCGTTTTCACCCGGGCACTCTTTGGGCGGGCGCAGCACGCAGAAACACCTAGATTGCAGATAAGCGCCTTTTCCCATTGACCGCGACGAACAGACAAGATGCACAAGCTTCTTGCCATTGCGGCCGAACGGAAGGAGATATTTGCTCAAAACTTGCTGTGCTGGTGCAGACAGTGGCACCCGACATGCCTGCGTTGTCGTTTTCACCCGGGCACTCTTTGGGCGGGCGCAGCACGCAGAAACACCTAGATTGCAGATAAGCGCCTTTTCCCATTGACCGCGACGAACAGAGAGGATGCACAAGCTTCTTGCCATTGCGGCCGAACGGAAGGAGATATTTGCTCAAAACTTGCTGTGCTGGTGCAGACAGTGGCACCCGACATGCCTGCGTTGTCGTTTTCACCCGAGCACTCTTTGGGCGGGCGCAGCACGCAGAAACACCTAGATTGCAGATAAGCGCCTTTTCTCATTGACCGCGACGAACAGAGAAGATGCACAAGCTTCTTACCATTGAGGCCGAACGGAAGGAGATATTTGCTCAAAACTTGCTGTGCTGGTGCAGACAGTGGCACCCGACATGCCTGCGTTGTCGTTTTCACCCGGGCACTCTTTGGGCGGGCGCAGCACGCAGAAACACCTAGATTGCAGATAAGCGCCTTTTCCCATTGACCGCGACGAACAGAGAGGATGCACAAGCTTCTTGCCATTGCGGCCGAATGGAAGGAGATATTTGCTCAAAAATTGCTGTGCTGGTGCAGACAGGGGTACCCGACATGCCTGCGTTGTCGTTTTCACCCGGGCACTCTTTGGGCGGGCGCAGCACGCAGAAACACCTAGATTGCAGATAAGCGCCTTTTCCCATTGACCGCGACGAACAGACAAGATGTACAAGCTTCTTGCCATTGCGGCCGAAGGGAAGGAGATATTTGCTCAAAACTTGCTGTGCTGGTGCAGACAGTGGCACCCGACATGCCTGCGTTGTCGTTTTCACCCGGGCACTCTTTGGGCGGGCGCAGCACGCAGAAACACCTAGATTGCAGATAAGCACCTTTTCCCATTGACCGCGACGAACAGAGAGGATGCACAAGCTTCTTGCCATTGCGGCCGAATGGAAGGAGATATTTGCTCAAAAATTGCTGTGCTGGTGCAGACAGTGGCACCCGACATGCCTGCGTTGTCGTTTTCACCCGGGCACTCTTTGGGCGGGCGCAGCACGCAGAAACACCTAGATTGCAGATAAGCGCCTTTTCCCATTGACCGCGACGAACAGACAAGATGCACAAGCTTCTTGCCATTGCGGCCGAACGGAAGGAGATATTTGCTCAAAACTTGCTGTGCTGGTGCAGACAGTGGCACCCGACATGCCTACGTTGTCGTTTTCACCCGGGCACTCTTTGGGCGGGCGCAGCACGCAGAAACACCTAGATTGCAGATAAGCGCCTTTTCCCATTGACCGCGACGAACAGAGAGGATGCACAAGCTTCTTGCCATTGCGGCCGAACGGAAGGAGATATTTGCTCAAAACTTGCTGTGCTGGTGCAGACAGTGGCACCCGACATGCCTGCGTTGTCGATTTAACCCGGGCACTCTTTGGGCGGGCGCAGCACGCAGAAACACCTAGATTGCAGATAAGCGCCTTTTCCCATTGACCGCGACGAACAGAGAAGATGCACAAGCTTCTTACCATTGAGGCCGAACGGAAGGAGATATTTGCTCAAAACTTGCTGTGCTGGTGCAGACAGTGGCACCCGACATGCCTGCGTTGTCGTTTTCACCCGGGCACTCTTTGGGCGGGCGCAGCACGCAGAAACACCTAGATTGCAGATAAGCGCCTTTTCTCATTGACCGCGACGAACAGAGAAGATGCACAAGCTTCTTACGATTGAGGCCGAACGGAAGGAGATATTTGCTCAAAACTTGCTGTGCTGGTGCAGACAGTGGCACCCGACATGCCTGCGTTGTCGATTTAACCCGGGCACTCTTTGGGCGGGCGCAGCACGCAGAAACACCTAGATTGCAGATAAGCGCCTTTTCCCATTGACCGCGACGAACAGAGAAGATGCACAAGCTTCTTGCCATTGCGGCCGAACGGAAGGAGATATTTGCTCAAAACTTGCTGTGCTGGTGCAGACAGTGGCACCCGACATGCCTGCGTTGTCGTTTTCACCCGGGCACTCTTTGGGCGGGCGCAGCACGCAGAAACACCTAGATTGCAGATAAGCGCCTTTTCCCATTGACCGCGACGAACAGAGAAGATGCACAAGCTTCTTGCCATTGCGGCCGAACTGAAGGAGATATTTGCTCAAAACTTGCTGTGCTGGTGCAGACAGTGGCACCCGACATGCCTGCGTTGTCGTTTTCACCCGGGCACTCTTTGGGCGGGCGCAGCACGCAGAAACACCTAGATTGCAGATAAGCGCCTTTTCCCATTGACCGCGACGAACAGAGAAGATGCACAAGCTTCTTGCCATTGCGGCCGAACGGAATTAGATATTTGCTCAAAACTTGCTGTGCTGGTGCAGACAGTGGCACCCGACATGCCTGCGTTGTCGTTTTCACCCGGGCACTCTTTGGGCGGGCGCAGCACGCAGAAACACCTAGATTGCAGATAAGCGCCTTTTCCCATTGACCGCGACGAACAGAGAGGATGCACAAGCTTCTTGCCATTGCGGCCGAATGGAAGGAGATATTTGCTCAAAAATTGCTGTGCTGGTGCAGACAGGGGCACCCGACATGCCTGCGTTGTCGTTTTCACCCGGGCACTCTTTGGGCGGGCGCAGCACGCAGAAACACCTAGATTGCAGATAAGCGCCTTTTCCCATTGACCGCGACGAACAGACAAGATGCACAAGCTTCTTGCCATTGCGGCCGAACGGAAGGAGATATTTGCTCAAAACTTGCTGTGCTGGTGCAGACAGTGGCACCCGACATGCCTGCGTTGTCGTTTTCACCCGGGCACTCTTTGGGCGGGCGCAGCACGCAGAAACACCTAGATTGCAGATAAGCGCCTTTTCCCATTGACCGCGACGAACAGACAAGATGCACAAGCTTCTTGCCATTGCGGTCGAACGGAAGGAGATATTTGCTCAAAACTTGCTGTGCTGGTGCAGACAGTGGCACCCGACATGCCTGCGTTGTCGTTTTCACCCGGGCACTCTTTGGGCGGGCGCAGCACGCAGAAACACCTAGATTGCAGATAAGCGCCTTTTCCCATTGACCGCGACGAACAGAGAAGATGCACAAGCTTCTTGCCATTGCGGCCGAACGGAATTAGATATTTGCTCAAAACTTGCTGTGCTGGTGCAGACAGTGGCACCCGACATGCCTGCGTTGTCGTTTTCACCCGGGCACTCTTTGGGCGGGCGCAGCACGCAGAAACACCTAGATTGCAGATAAGCGCCTTTTCCCATTGACCGCGACGAACAGACAAGATGCACAAGCTTCTTGCCATTGCGGCCGAACGGAAGGAGATATTTGCTCAAAACTTGCTGTGCTGGTGCAGACAGTGGCACCCGACATGCCTGCGTTGTCGTTTTCACCAGGGCACTCTTTGGGTCGGCGCAGCACGCAGAAACACCTAGATTGCAGATAAGCGCCTTTTCCCATTGACCGCGACGAACAGAGAGGATGCACAAGCTTCTTGCCATTGCGGCCGAATGGAAGGAGATATTTGCTCAAAAATTGCTGTGCTGGTGCAGACAGGGGCACCCGACATGCCTGCGTTGTCGTTTTCACCCGGGCACTCTTTGGGCGGGCGCAGCACGCAGAAACACCTAGATTGCAGATAAGCGCCTTTTCCCATTGACCGCGACGAACAGACAAGATGCACAAGCTTCTTGCCATTGCGGCCGAACGGAAGGAGATATTTGCTCAAAACTTGCTGTGCTGGTGCAGACAGTGGCACCCGACATGCCTGCGTTGTCGTTTTCACCCGGGCACTCTTTGGGCGGGCGCAGCACGCAGAAACACCTAGATTGCAGATAAGCGCCTTTTCCCATTGACCGCGACGAACAGAGAGGATGCACAAGCTTCTTGCCATTGCGGCCGAACGGAAGGAGATATTTGCTCAAAACTTGCTGTGCTGGTGCAGACAGTGGCACCCGACATGCCTGCGTTGTCGTTTTCACCCGGGCACTCTTTGGGCGGGCGCAGCACGCAGAAACACCTAGATTGCAGATAAGCGCCTTTTCTCATTGACCGCGACGAACAGAGAAGATGCACAAGCTTCTTGCCATTGCGGCCGAACGGAAGGAGATATTTGCTCAAAACTTGCTGTGCTGGTGCAGACAGTGGCACCCGACATGCCTGCGTTGTCGTTTTCACCCGGGCACTCTTTGGGCGGGCGCAGCACGCAGAAACACCTAGATTGCAGATAAGCGCCTTTTCCCATTGACCGCGACGAACAGAGAAGATGCACAAGCTTCTTGCCAATGCGGCCGAACGGAAGGAGATATTTGCTCAAAACTTGCTGTGCTGGTGCAGACAGGGGCACCCGACATGCCTGCGTTGTCGTTTTCACCCGGGCACTCTTTGGGCGGGCGCAGCACGCAGAAACACCTAGATTGCAGATAAGCGCCTTTTCCCATTGACCGCGACGAACAGACAAGATGCACAAGCTTCTTGCCATTGCGGCCGAACGGAAGGAGATATTTGCTCAAAACTTGCTGTGCTGGTGCAGACAGTGGCACCCGACATGCCTGCGTTGTCGTTTTCACCCGGGCACTCTTTGGGCGGGCGCAGCACGCAGAAACACCTAGATTGCAGATAAGCGCCTTTTCCCATTGACCGCGACGAACAGACAAGATGCACAAGCTTCTTGCCATTGCGGCCGAACGGAAGGAGATATTTGCTCAAAACTTGCTGTGCTGGTGCAGACAGTGGCACCCGACATGCCTGCGTTGTCGTTTTCACCCGGGCACTCTTTGGGCGGGCGCAGCACGCAGAAACACCTAGATTGCAGATAAGCGCCTTTTCCCATTGACCGCGACGAACAGAGAGGATGCACAAGCTTCTTGCCATTGCGGCCGAACGGAAGGAGATATTTGCTCAAAACTTGCTGTGCTGGTGCAGACAGTGGCACCCGACATGCCTGCGTTGTCGTTTTCACCCGGGCACTCTTTGGGCGGGCGCAGCACGCAGAAACACCTAGATTGCAGATAAGCGCCTTTACCCATTGACCGCGACGAACAGAGAGGATGCACAAGCTTCTTGCCATTGCGGCCGAACGGAAGGAGATATTTGCTCAAAACTTGCTGTGCTGGTGCAGACAGTGGCACCCGACATGCCTGCGTTGTCGATTTAACCCGGGCACTCTTTGGGCGGGCGCAGCACGCAGAAACACCTAGATTGCAGATAAGCGCCTTTTCCCATTGACCGCGACGAACAGAGAGGATGCACAAGCTTCTTGCCATTGCGGCCGAACGGAAGGAGATATTTGCTCAAAACTTGCTGTGCTGGTGCAGACAGTGGCACCCGACATGCCTGCGTTGTCGTTTTCACCCGGGCACTCTTTGGGCGGGCGCAGCACGCAGAAACACCTAGATTGCAGATAAGCGCCTTTTCCCATTGACCGCGACGAACAGACAAGATGCACAAGCTTCTTGCCATTGCGGCCGAACGGAAGGAGATATTTGCTCAAAACTTGCTGTGCTGATGCAGACAGTGGCACCCGACATGCCTGCGTTGTCGTTTTCACCCGGGCACTCTTTGGGCGGGCGCAGCACGCAGAAACACCTAGATTGCAGATAAGCGCCTTTTCCCATTGACCGCGACGAACAGAGAAGATGCACAAGCTTCTTGCCATTGCGGCCGAACGGAAGGAGATATTTGCTCAAAACTTGCTGTGCTGGTGCAGACAGTGGCACCCGACATGCCTGCGTTGTCGTTTTCACCCGGGCACTCTTTGGGCGGGCGCAGCACGCAGAAACACCTAGATTGCAGATAAGCGCCTTTTCTCATTGACCGCGACGAACAGAGAAGATGCACAAGCTTCTTGCCATTGCGGCCGAACGGAAGGAGATATTTGCTCAAAACTTGCTGTGCTGGTGCAGACAGTGGCACCCGACATGCCTGCGTTGTCGTTTTCACCCGGGCACTCTTTGGGCGGGCGCAGCACGCAGAAACACCTAGATTGCAGATAAGCGCCTTTTCCCATTGACCGCGACGAACAGAGAAGATGCACAAGCTTCTTGCCAATGCGGCCGAACGGAAGGAGATATTTGCTCAAAACTTGCTGTGCTGGTGCAGACAGGGGCACCCGACATGCCTGCGTTGTCGTTTTCACCCGGGCACTCTTTGGGCGGGCGCAGCACGCAGAAACCCCTAGATTGCAGATAAGCGCCTTTTCCCATTGACCGCGACGAACAGACAAGATGCACAAGCTTCTTGCCATTGCGGCCGAACGGAAGGAGATATTTGCTCAAAACTTGCTGTGCTGGTGCAGACAGTGGCACCCGACATGCCTGCGTTGTCGTTTTCACCCGGGCACTCTTTGGGCGGGCGCAGCACGCAGAAACACCTAGATTGCAGATAAGCGCCTTTTCCCATTGACCGCGACGAACAGACAAGATGCACAAGCTTCTTGCCATTGCGGCCGAACGGAAGGAGATATTTGCTCAAAACTTGCTGTGCTGGTGCAGACAGTGGCACCCGACATGCCTGCGTTGTCGTTTTCACCCGGGCACTCTTTGGGCGGGCGCAGCACGCAGAAACACCTAGATTGCAGATAAGCGCCTTTTCCCATTGACCGCGACGAACAGAGAGGATGCACAAGCTTCTTGCCATTGCGGCCGAACGGAAGGAGATATTTGCTCAAAACTTGCTGTGCTGGTGCAGACAGTGGCACCCGACATGCCTGCGTTGTCGTTTTCACCCGGGCACTCTTTGGGCGGGCGCAGCACGCAGAAACACCTAGATTGCAGATAAGCGCCTTTTCCCATTGACCGCGACGAACAGACAAGATGCACAAGCTTCTTGCCATTGCGGCCGAACGGAAGGAGATATTTGCTCAAAACTTGCTGTGCTGGTGCAGACAGTGGCACCCGACATGCCTGCGTTGTCGTTTTCACCCGGGCACTCTTTGGGCGGGCGCAGCACGCAGAAACACCTAGATTGCAGATAAGCGCCTTTTCCCATTGACCGCGACGAACAGAGAGGATGCACAAGCTTCTTGCCATTGCGGCCGAACGGAAGGAGATATTTGCTCAAAACTTGCTGTGCTGGTGCAGACAGTGGCACCCGACATGCCTGCGTTGTCGTTTTCACCCGGGCACTCTTTGGGCGGGCGCAGCACGCAGAAACACCTAGATTGCAGATAAGCGCCTTTTCCCATTGACCGCGACGAACAGACAAGATGCACAAGCTTCTTGCCATTGCGGCCGAACGGAAGGAGATATTTGCTCAAAACTTGCTGTGCTGGTGCAGACAGTGGCACCCGACATGCCTGCGTTGTCGTTTTCACCCGAGCACTCTTTGGGCGGGCGCAGCACGCAGAAACACCTAGATTGCAGATAAGCGCCTTTTCTCATTGACCGCGACGAACAGAGAAGATGCACAAGCTTCTTACCATTGAGGCCGAACGGAAGGAGATATTTGCTCAAAACTTGCTGTGCTGGTGCAGACAGTGGCACCCGACATGCCTGCGTTGTCGTTTTCACCCGGGCACTCTTTGGGCGGGCGCAGCACGCAGAAACACCTAGATTGCAGATAAGCGCCTTTTCCCATTGACCGCGACGAACAGAGAGGATGCACAAGCTTCTTGCCATTGCGGCCGAATGGAAGGAGATATTTGCTCAAAAATTGCTGTGCTGGTGCAGACAGGGGCACCCGACATGCCTGCGTTGACGTTTTCACCCGGGCACTCTTTGGGCGGGCGCAGCACGCAGAAACACCTAGATTGCAGATAAGCGCCTTTTCCCATTGACCGCGACGAACAGAGAAGATGCACAAGCTTCTTGCCATTGCGGCCGAACGGAATTAGATATTTGCTCAAAACTTGCTGTGCTGGTGCAGACAGTGGCACCCGACATGCCTGCGTTGTCGTTTTCACCCGGGCACTCTTTGGGCGGGCGCAGCACGCAGAAACACCTAGATTGCAGATAAGCGCCTTTTCCCATTGACCGCGACGAACAGAGAAGATGCACAAGCTTCTTGCCATTGCGGCCGAACGGAAGGAGATATTTGCTCAAAACTTGCTGTGCTGGTGCAGACAGTGGCACCCGACATGCCTGCGTTGTCGTTTTCACCCGGGCACTCTTTGGGCGGGCGCAGCACGCAGAAACACCTAGATTGCAGATAAGCGCCTTTTCCCATTGACCGCGACGAACAGAGAGGATGCACAAGCTTCTTGCCATTGCGGCCGAATGGAAGGAGATATTTGCTCAAAAATTGCTGTGCTGGTGCAGACAGGGGCACCCGACATGCCTGCGTTGTCGTTTTCACCCGGGCACTCTTTGGGCGGGCGCAGCACGCAGAAACACCTAGATTGCAGATAAGCGCCTTTTCCCATTGACCGCGACGAACAGAGAGGATGCACAAGCTTCTTGCCATTGCGGCCGAACGGAAGGAGATATTTGCTCAAAACTTGCTGTGCTGGTGCAGACAGTGGCACCCGACATGCCTGCGTTGTCGTTTTCACCCGGGCACTCTTTGGGCGGGCGCAGCACGCAGAAACACCTAGATTGCAGATAAGCGCCTTTTCCCATTGACCGCGACGAACAGAGAAGATGCACAAGCTTCTTGCCATTGCGGCCGAACTGAAGGAGATATTTGCTCAAAACTTGCTGTGCTGGTGCAGACAGTGGCACCCGACATGCCTGCGTTGTCGTTTTCACCCGGGCACTCTTTGGGCGGGCGCAGCACGCAGAAACACCTAGATTGCAGATAAGCGCCTTTTCCCATTGACCGCGACGAACAGACAAGATGCACAAGCTTCTTGCCATTGCGGCCGAACGGAATTAGATATTTGCTCAAAACTTGCTGTGCTGGTGCAGACAGTGGCACCCGACATGCCTGCGTTGTCGTTTTCACCCGGGCACTCTTTGGGCGGGCGCAGCACGCAGAAACACCTAGATTGCAGATAAGCGCCTTTTCCCATTGACCGCGACGAACAGACAAGATGCACAAGCTTCTTGCCATTGCGGCCGAATGGAAGGAGATATTTGCTCAAAAATTGCTGTGCTGGTGCAGACAGGGGCACCCGACATGCCTGCGTTGTCGTTTTCACCCGGGCACTCTTTGGGCGGGCGCAGCACGCAGAAACACCTAGATTGCAGATAAGCGCCTTTTCCCATTGACCGCGACGAACAGAGAAGATGCACAAGCTTCTTGCCATTGCGGCCGAACGGAAGGAGATATTTGCTCAAAACTTGCTGTGCTGGTGCAGACAGTGGCACCCGACATGCCTGCGTTGTCGTTTTCACCCGGGCACTCTTTGGGCGGGCGCAGCACGCAGAAACACCTAGATTGCAGATAAGCGCCTTTTCCCATTGACCGCGACGAACAGAGAGGATGCACAAGCTTCTTGCCATTGCGGCCGAATGGAAGGAGATATTTGCTCAAAAATTGCTGTGCTGGTGCAGACAGGGGCACCCGACATGCCTGCGTTGTCGTTTTCACCCGGGCACTCTTTGGGCGGGCGCAGCACGCAGAAACACCTAGATTGCAGATAAGCGCCTTTTCCCATTGACCGCGACGAACAGAGAGGATGCACAAGCTTCTTGCCATTGCGGCCGAACGGAAGGAGATATTTGCTCAAAACTTGCTGTGCTGGTGCAGACAGTGGCACCCGACATGCCTGCGTTGTCGTTTTCACCCGGGCACTCTTTGGGCGGGCGCAGCACGCAGAAACACCTAGATTGCAGATAAGCGCCTTTTCCCATTGACCGCGACGAACAGAGAAGATGCACAAGCTTCTTGCCATTGCGGCCGAACTGAAGGAGATATTTGCTCAAAACTTGCTGTGCTGGTGCAGACAGTGGCACCCGACATGCCTGCGTTGTCGTTTTCACCCGGGCACTCTTTGGGCGGGCGCAGCACGCAGAAACACCTAGATTGCAGATAAGCGCCTTTTCCCATTGACCGCGACGAACAGACAAGATGCACAAGCTTCTTGCCATTGCGGCCGAACGGAATTAGATATTTGCTCAAAACTTGCTGTGCTGGTGCAGACAGTGGCACCCGACATGCCTGCGTTGTCGTTTTCACCCGGGCACTCTTTGGGCGGGCGCAGCACGCAGAAACACCTAGATTGCAGATAAGCGCCTTTTCCCATTGACCGCGACGAACAGACAAGATGCACAAGCTTCTTGCCATTGCGGCCGAACGGAAGGAGATATTTGCTCAAAACTTGCTGTGCTGGTGCAGACAGTGGCACCCGACATGCCTGCGTTGTCGTTTTCACCCGGGCACTCTTTGGGCGGGCGCAGCACGCAGAAACACCTAGATTGCAGATAAGCGCCTTTTCTCATTGACCGCGACGAACAGAGAAGATGCACAAGCTTCTTACCATTGAGGCCGAACGGAAGGAGATATTTGCTCAAAACTTGCTGTGCTGGTGCAGACAGTGGCACCCGACATGCCTGCGTTGTCGTTTTCACCCGGGCACTCTTTGGGCGGGCGCAGCACGCAGAAACACCTAGATTGCAGATAAGCGCCTTTTCTCATTGACCGCGACGAACAGAGAAGATGCACAAGCTTCTTACCATTGAGGCCGAACGGAAGGAGATATTTGCTCAAAACTTGCTGTGCTGGTGCAGACAGTGGCACCCGACATGCCTGCGTTGTCGATTTAACCCGGGCACTCTTTGGGCGTGCGCAGCACACAGAAACACCTAGATTGCAGATAAGCGCCTTTTCCCATTGACCGCGACGAACAGAGAAGATGCACAAGCTTCTTGCCATTGCGGCCGAACGGAAGGAGATATTTGCTCAAAACTTGCTGTGCTGGTGCAGACAGTGGCACCCGACATGCCTGCGTTGTCGTTTTCACCCGGGCACTCTTTGGGCGGGCGCAGCACGCAGAAACACCTAGATTGCAGATAAGCGCCTTTTCCCATTGACCGCGACGAACAGAGAAGATGCACAAGCTTCTTGCCATTGCGGCCGAACTGAAGGAGATATTTGCTCAAAACTTGCTGTGCTGGTGCAGACAGTGGCACCCGACATGCCTGCGTTGTCGTTTTCACCCGGGCACTCTTTGGGCGGGCGCAGCACGCAGAAACACCTAGATTGCAGATAAGCGCCTTTTCCCATTGACCGCGACGAACAGACAAGATGCACAAGCTTCTTGCCATTGCGGCCGAACGGAAGGAGATATTTGCTCAAAACTTGCTGTGCTGGTGCAGACAGTGGCACCCGACATGCCTGCGTTGTCGTTTTCACCAGGGCACTCTTTGGGTCGGCGCAGCACGCAGAAACACCTAGATTGCAGATAAGCGCCTTTTCCCATTGACCGCGACGAACAGAGAGGATGCACAAGCTTCTTGCCATTGCGGCCGAATGGAAGGAGATATTTGCTCAAAAATTGCTGTGCTGGTGCAGACAGGGGCACCCGACATGCCTGCGTTGTCGTTTTCACCCGGGCACTCTTTGGGCGGGCGCAGCACGCAGAAACACCTAGATTGCAGATAAGCGCCTTTTCCCATTGACCGCGACGAACAGACAAGATGCACAAGCTTCTTGCCATTGCGGCCGAACGGAAGGAGATATTTGCTCAAAACTTGCTGTGCTGGTGCAGACAGTGGCACCCGACATGCCTGCGTTGTCGTTTTCACCCGGGCACTCTTTGGGCGGGCTTAGCACGCAGAAATACCTAGATTGCAGATAAGCGCCTTTTCCCATTGACCGTGACGAACAGAGAGGATGCACAAGCTTCTTGCCATTGCGGCCGAACGGAAGGAGATATTTGCTCAAAACTTGCTGTGCTGGTGCAGACAGTGGCACCCGACATGCCTGAGTTGTCGTTTTCACCCGGGCACTCTTTGGGCGGGCGCAGCACGCAGAAACACCTAGATTGCAGATAAGCGCCTTTTCCCATTGACCGCGACGAACAGAGAAGATGCACAAGCTTCTTTCCATTGCGGCCGAACGGAAGGAGATATTTGCTCAAAACTTGCTGTGCTGATGCAGACAGTGGCACCCGACATGCCTGCGTTGTCGTTTTCACCCGGGCACTCTTTGGGCGGGCGCAGCACGCAGAAACACCTAGATTGCAGATAAGCGCCTTTTCCCATTGACCGCGACGAACAGAGAAGATGCACAAGCTTCTTGCCTATGCGGCCGAATGGAAGGAGATATTTGCTCAAAACTTGCTGTGCTGGTGCAGACAGGGGCACCCGACATGCCTGCGTTGTCGTTTTCACCCGGGCACTCTTTGGGCGGGCGCAGCACGCAGAAACACCTAGATTGCAGATAAGCGCCTTTTCCCATTGACCGCGACGAACAGACAAGATGCACAAGCTTCTTGCCATTGCGGCCGAACGGAAGGAGATATTTGCTCAAAACTTGCTGTGCTGGTGCAGACAGTGGCACCCCACATGCCTGCGTTGTCGTTTTCACCCGGGCACTCTTTGGGCGGGCGCAGCACGCAGAAACACCTAGATTGCAGATAAGCGCCTTTTCTCATTGACCGCGACGAACAGAGAAGATGCACAAGCTTCTTACCATTGAGGCCGAACGGAAGGAGATATTTGCTCAAAACTTGCTGTGCTGGTGCAGACAGTGGCACCCGACATGCGTGCGTTGTCGTTTTCACCCGGGCACTCTTTGGGCGGGCGCAGCACGCAGAAACACCTAGATTGCAGATAAGCGCCTTTTCTCATTGACCGCGACGAACAGAGAAGATGCACAAGCTTCTTACCATTGAGGCCGAACGGAAGGAGATATTTGCTCAAAACTTGCTGTGCTGGTGCAGACAGTGGCACCCGACATGCCTGCGTTGTCGATTTAACCCGGGCACTCTTTGGGCGGGCGCAGCACGCAGATACACCTAGATTGCAGATAAGCGCCTTTTCCCATTGACCGCGACGAACAGAGAAGATGCACAAGCTTCTTGCCATTGCGGCCGAACGGAAGGAGATATTTGCTCAAAACTTGCTGTGCTGGTGCAGACAGTGGCACCCGACATGCCTGCGTTGTCGTTTTCACCCGGGCACTCTTTGGGCGGGCGCAGCACGCAGAAACACCTAGATTGCAGATAAGCGCCTTTTCCCATTGACCGCGACGAACAGAGAGGATGCACAAGCTTCTTGCCATTGCGGCCGAATGGAAGGAGATATTTGCTCAAAACTTGCTGTGCTGGTGCAGACAGGGGCACCCGACATGCCTGCGTTGTCGTTTTCACCCGGGCACTCTTTGGGCGGGCGCAGCACGCAGAAACACCTAGATTGCAGATAAGCGCCTTTTCCCATTGACCGCGACGAACAGACAAGATGCACAAGCTTCTTGCCATTGCGGCCGAACTGAAGGAGATATTTGCTCAAAACTTGCTGTGCTGGTGCAGACAGTGGCACCCGACATGCCTGCGTTGTCGTTTTCACCCGGGCACTCTTTGGGCGGGCGCAGCACGCAGAAACACCTAGATTGCAGATAAGCGCCTTTTCCCATTGACCGCGACGAACAGAGAAGATGCACAAGCTTCTTGCCATTGCGGCCGAACGGAATTAGATATTTGCTCAAAACTTGCTGTGCTGGTGCAGACAGTGGCACCCGACATGCCTGCGTTGTCGTTTTCACCCGGGCACTCTTTGGGCGGGCGCAGAACGCAGAAACACCTAGATTGCAGATAAGCGCCTTTTCCCATTGACCGCGACGAACAGACAAGATGCACAAGCTTCTTGCCATTGCGGCCGAATGGAAGGAGATATTTGCTCAAAAATTGCTGTGCTGGTGCAGACAGGGGCACCCGACATGCCTGCGTTGTCGTTTTCACCCGGGCACTCTTTGGGCGGGCGCAGCACGCAGAAACACCTAGATTGCAGATAAGCGCCTTTTCCCATTGACCGCGACGAACAGACAAGATGCACAAGCTTCTTGCCATTGCGGCCGAACGGAAGGAGATATTTGCTCAAAACTTGCTGTGCTGGTGCAGACAGTGGCACCCGACATGCCTGCGTTGTCGTTTTCACCCGGGCACTCTTTGGGCGGGCGCAGCACGCAGAAACACCTAGATTGCAGATAAGCGCCTTTTCTCATTGACCGCGACGAACAGAGAAGATGCACAAGCTTCTTACCATTGAGGCCGAACGGAAGGAGATATTTGCTCAAAACTTGCTGTGCTGGTGCAGACAGTGGCACCCGACATGCCTGCGTTGTCGATTTAACCCGGGCACTCTTTGGGCGTGCGCAGCACACAGAAACACCTAGATTGCAGATAAGCGCCTTTTCCCATTGACCGCGACGAACAGACAAGATGCACAAGCTTCTTGCCATTGCGGCCGAACGGAAGGAGATATTTGCTCAAAACTTGCTGTGCTGGTGCAGACAGTGGCACCCGACATGCCTGCGTTGTCGTTTTCACCAGGGCACTCTTTGGGCGGGCGCAGCACGCAGAAACACCTAGATTGCAGATAAGCGCCTTTTCCCATTGACCGCGACGAACAGAGAGGATGCACAAGCTTCTTGCCATTGCGGCCGAATGGAAGGAGATATTTGCTCAAAAATTGCTGTGCTGGTGCAGACAGGGGCACCCGACATGCCTGCGTTGTCGTTTTCACCCGGGCACTCTTTGGGCGGGCGCAGCACGCAGAAACACCTAGATTGCAGATAAGCGCCTTTTCCCATTGACCGCGACGAACAGACAAGATGCACAAGCTTCTTGCCATTGCGGCCGAACGGAAGGAGATATTTGCTCAAAACTTGCTGTGCTGGTGCAGACAGTGGCACCCGACATGCCTGCGTTGTCGTTTTCACCCGGGCACTCTTTGGGCGGGCGCAGCACGCAGAAACACCTAGATTGCAGATAAGCGCCTTTTCCCATTGACCGCGACGAACAGACAAGATGCACAAGCTTCTTGCCATTGCGGCCGAACGGAAGGAGATATTTGCTCAAAACTTGCTGTGCTGGTGCAGACAGTGGCACCCGACATGCCTGCGTTGTCGTTTTCACCCGGGCACTCTTTGGGCGGGCGCAGCACGCAGAAACACCTAGATTGCAGATAAGCGCCTTTTCCCATTGACCGCGACGAACAGAGAGGATGCACAAGCTTCTTGCCATTGCGGCCGAACGGAAGGAGATATTTGCTCAAAACTTGCTGTGCTGGTGCAGACAGTGGCACCCGACATGCCTGCGTTGTCGTTTTCACCCGGGCACTCTTTGGGCGGGCGCAGCACGCAGAAACACCTAGATTGCAGATAAGCGCCTTTTCCCATTGACCGCGACGAACAGAGAAGATGCACAAGCTTCTTGCCATTGCGGCCGAACGGAAGGAGATATTTGCTCAAAACTTGCTGTGCTGGTGCAGACAGTGGCACCCGACATGTCTGCGTTGTCGTTTTCACCCGGGCACTCTTTGGGCGGGCGCAGCACGCAGAAACACCTAGATTGCAGATAAGCGCCTTTTCCCATTGACGGCGACGAACAGAGAGGATGCACAAGCTTCTTGCCATTGCGGCCGAACGGAAGGAGATATTTGCTCAAAACTTGCTGTGCTGGTGCAGACAGTGGCACCCGACATGCCTGCGTTGTCGTTTTCACCCGAGCACTCTTTGGGCGGGCGCAGCACGCAGAAACACCTAGATTGCAGATAAGCGCCTTTTCTCATTGACCGCGACGAACAGAGAAGATGCACAAGCTTCTTACCATTGAGGCCGAACGGAAGGAGATATTTGCTCAAAACTTGCTGTGCTGGTGCAGACAGTGGCACCCGACATGCCTGCGTTGTCGTTTTCACCCGGGCACTCTTTGGGCGGGCGCAGCACGCAGAAACACCTAGATTGCAGATAAGCGCCTTTTCCCATTGACCGCGACGAACAGACAAGATGCACAAGCTTCTTGCCATTGCGGCCGAACGGAAGGAGATATTTGCTCAAAACTTGCTGTGCTGGTGCAGACAGTGGCACCCGACATGCCTGCGTTGTCGTTTTCACCCGGGCACTCTTTGGGCGGGCGCAGCACGCAGAAACACCTAGATTGCAGATAAGCGCCTTTTCCCATTGACCGCGACGAACAGACAAGATGCACAAGCTTCTTGCCATTGCGGCCGAACGGAAGGAGATATTTGCTCAAAACTTGCTGTGCTGGTGCAGACAGTGGCACCCGACATGCCTGCGTTGTCGTTTTCACCCGGGCACTCTTTGGGCGGGCGCAGCACGCAGAAACACCTAGATTGCAGATAAGCGCCTTTTCCCATTGACCGCGACGAACAGAGAGGATGCACAAGCTTCTTGCCATTGCGGCCGAACGGAAGGAGATATTTGCTCAAAACTTGCTGTGCTGGTGCAGACAGTGGCACCCGACATGCCTGCGTTGTCGTTTTCACCCGGGCACTCTTTGGGCGGGCGGGCGCAGCCCGCAGAAACACCTAGATTGCAGATAAGCGCCTTTTCCCATTGACCACGACGAACAGAGAAGATGCACAAGCTTCTTGCCATTGCGGCCGAACGGAAGGAGATATTTGCTCAAAACTTGCTGTGCTGGTGCAGACAGTGGCACCCGACATGCCTGCGTTGTCGTTTTCACCCTGGCACTCTGGGCGGGCGCAGCACGCAGAAACACCTAGATTGCAGATAAGCGCCTTTTCCCATTGACCACGACGAACAGAGAAGATGCACAAGCTTCTTGCCATTGCGGCCGAACGGAAGGAGATATTTGCTCAAAACTTGCTGTGCTGGTGCAGACAGTGGCACCCGACATGCCTGCGTTGTCGTTTTCACCCGGGCACTCTTTGGGCGGGCGCAGCACGCAGAAACACCTAGATTGCAGATAAGCGCCTTTTCCCATTGACCGCAACGAACAGAGAAGATGCACAAGCTTCTTGCCATTGCGGCCGAACGGAAGGAGATATTTGCTCAAAACTTGCTGTGCTGGTGCAGACAGTGGCACCCGACATGCCTGCGTTGTCGTTTTCACCCGGGCACTTTTTGGGCGGGCGCAGCACGCAGAAACACCTAGATTGCAGATAAGCGCCTTTTCCCATTGACCGCGACGAACAGAGAGGATGCACAAGCTTCTTGCCATTGCGGCCGAATGGAAGGAGATATTTGCTCAAAACTTGCTGTGTTGGTGCAGACAGTGGCACCCGACATGCCTGCGTTGTCGTTTTCACCCAGGCACTCTTTGGGCGGGCGCAGCACGCAGAAACACCTAGATTGCAGATAAGCGCCTTTTCCCATTGACCGCGACGAACAGAGAAGATGCACAAGCTTCTTGCCATTGCGGCCGAACGGAAGGAGATATTTGCTCAAAACTTGCTGTGCTGGTGCAGACAGTGGCACCCGACATGCCTGCGTTGTCGTTTTCACCCGGGCACTTTTTGGGCGGGCGCAGCACGCAGAAACACCTAGATTGCAGATAAGCGCCTTTTCCCATTGACCGCGACGAACAGAGAGGATGCACAAGCTTCTTGCCATTGCGGCCGAATGGAAGGAGATATTTGCTCAAAACTTGCTGTGTTGGTGCAGACAGTGGCACCCGACATGCCTGCGTTGTCGTTTTCACCCGGGCACTCTTTGGGCGGGCGCAGCACGCAGAAACACCTAGATTGCAGATAAGCGCCTTCTCCCATTGACCGCGACGAACAGAGAAGATGCACAAGCTTCTTGCCATTGCGGCCGAACGGAAGGAGATATTTGCTCAAAACTTGCTGTGCTGGTGCAGACAGTGGCACCCGACATGCCTGCGTAGTCGTTTTCACCCGGGCACTTTTTGGGCGGGCGAAGCACGCAGAAACACCTAGATTGCAGATAAGCGCCTTTTCCCATTGACCGCGACGAACAGAGAGGATGCACAAGCTTCTTGCCATTGCGGCCGAATGGAAGGAGATATTTCCTCAAAAATTGCTGTGCTGGTGCAGACAGGGGCACCCGACATGCTTGCGTTGTCGTTTTCACCCGGGCACTCTTTGGGCGGGCGCAGCACGCAGAAACACCTAGATTGCAGATAAGCGCCTTTTCCCATTGACCTCGACGAACAGAGAAGATGCACAAGCTTCTTGCCATTGCGGCCGAACGGAAGGAGATATTTGCTCAAAACTTGCTGTGCTGGTGCAGACAGTGGCACCCGACATGCCTGCGTTGTCGCTTTCACCCGGGCACTCTTTGGGCGGGCGCAGCACGCAGAAACACCTAGATTGCAGATAAGCGCCTTTTCCCATTGACCGCGACGAACAGAGAGGATGCACAAGCTTCTTGCCATTGCGGCCGAACGGAAGGAGATATTTGCTCAAAACTTGCTGTGCTGGTGCAGACAGTGGCACCCGACATGCCTGCGTTGTCGTTTTCACCCGGGCACTCTTTGGGCGGGCGCAGCACGCAGAAACACCTAGATTGCAGATAAGCGCCTTTTCCCATTGACCGCGACGAACAGAGAAGATGCACAAGCTTCTTGCCATTGCGGCCGAACGGAAGGAGATATTTGCTCAAAACTTGCTGTGCTGGTGCAGACAGTGGCACCCGACATGCCTGCGTTGTCGTTTTCACCCGGGCACTCTTTGGGCGGGCGCAGCACGCAGAAACACCTAGATTGCAGATAAGCGCCTTTTCCCATTGACCGCGACGAACAGAGAGGATGCACAAGCTTCTTGCCATTGCGGCCGAACGGAAGGAGATATTTGCTCAAAACTTGCTGTGCTGGTGCAGACAGGGGCACCCGACATGCCTGCGTTGTCGTTTTCACCCGGGCACTCTTTGGGCGGGCGCAGCACGCAGAAACACCTAGATTGCAGATAAGCGCCTTTTCCCATTGACCGCGACGAACAGACAAGATGCACAAGCTTCTTGCCATTGCGGCCGAACGGAAGGAGATATTTGCTCAAAACTTGCTGTGCTGGTGCAGACAGTGGCACCCGACATGCCTGCGTTGTCGTTTTCACCCGGGCACTCTTTGGGCGGGCGCAGCACGCAGAAACACCTAGATTGCAGATAAGCGCCTTTTCCCATTGACCGCGACGAACAGAGAGGATGCACAAGCTTCTTGCCATTGCGGCCGAACGGAAGGAGATATTTGCTCAAAACTTGCTGTGCTGGTGCAGACAGTGGCACCCGACATGCCTGCGTTGTCGTTTTCACCCGGGCACTCTTTGGGCGGGCGCAGCACGCAGAAACACCTAGATTGCAGATAAGCGCCTTTTCTCATTGACCGCGACGAACAGAGAAGATGCACAAGCTTCTTACCATTGAGGCCGAACGGAAGGAGATATTTGCTCAAAACTTGCTGTGCTGGTGCAGACAGTGGCACCCGACATGCCTGCGTTGTCGATTTAACCCGGGCACTCTTTGGGCGAGCGCAGCACGCAGAAACACCTAGATTGCAGATAAGCGCCTTTTCCCATTGACCGCGACGAACAGAGAAGATGCACAAGCTTCTTGCCATTGCGGCCGAACGGAAGGAGATATTTGCTCAAAACTTGCTGTGCTGGTGCAGACAGTGGCACCCGACATGCCTGCGTTGTCGTTTTCACCCGGGCACTCTTTGGGCGGGCGCAGCACGCAGAAACACCTAGATTGCAGATAAGCGCCTTTTCCCATTGACCGCGACGAACAGAGAAGATGCACAAGCTTCTTGCCATTGCGGCCGAACTGAAGGAGATATTTGCTCAAAACTTGCTGTGCTGGTGCAGACAGTGGCACCCGACATGCCTGCGTTGTCGTTTTCACCCGGGCACTCTTTGGGCGGGCGCAGCACGCAGAAACACCTAGATTGCAGATAAGCGCCTTTTCCCATTGACCGCGACGAACAGAGAAGATGCACAAGCTTCTTGCCATTGCGGCCGAACGGAATTAGATATTTGCTCAAAACTTGCTGTGCTGGTGCAGACAGTGGCACCCGACATGCCTGCGTTGTCGTTTTCACCCGGGCACTCTTTGGGCGGGCGCAGCACGCAGAAACACCTAGATTGCAGATAAGCGCCTTTTCCCATTGACCGCGACGAACAGAGAAGATGCACAAGCTTCTTGCCATTGCGGCCGAACTGAAGGAGATATTTGCTCAAAACTTGCTGTGCTGGTGCAGACAGTGGCACCCGACATGCCTGCGTTGTCGTTTTCACCCGGGCACTCTTTGGGCGGGCGCAGCACGCAGAAACACCTAGATTGCAGATAAGCGCCTTTTCCCATTGACCGCGACGAACAGAGAAGATGCACAAGCTTCTTGCCATTGCGGCCGAACGGAATTAGATATTTGCTCAAAACTTGCTGTGCTGGTGCAGACAGTGGCACCCGACATGCCTGCATTGTCGTTTTCACCCGGGCACTCTTTGGGCGGGCGCAGCACGCAGAAACACCTAGATTGCAGATAAGCGCCTTTTCCCATTGACCGCGACGAACAGACAAGATGCACAAGCTTCTTGCCATTGCGGCCGAATGGAAGGAGATATTTGCTCAAAAATTGCTGTGCTGGTGCAGACAGGGGCACCCGACATGCCTGCGTTGTCGTTTTCACCCGGGCACTCTTTGGGCGGGCGCAGCACGCAGAAACACCTAGATTGCAGATAAGCGCCTTTTCCCATTGACCGCGACGAACAGACAAGATGCACAAGCTTCTTGCCATTGCGGCCGAACGGAAGGAGATATTTGCTCAAAACTTGCTGTGCTGGTGCAGACAGTGGCACCCGACATGCCTGCGTTGTCGTTTTCACCCGGGCACTCTTTGGGCGGGCGCAGCACGCAGAAACACCTAGATTGCAGATAAGCGCCTTTTCTCATTGACCGCGACGAACAGAGAAGATGCACAAGCTTCTTACCATTGAGGCCGAACGGAAGGAGATATTTGCTCAAAACTTGCTGTGCTGGTGCAGACAGTGGCACCCGACATGCCTGCGTTGTCGTTTTCACCCGGGCACTCTTTGGGCGGGCGCAGCACGCAGAAACACCTAGATTGCAGATAAGCGCCTTTTCTCATTGACCGCGACGAACAGAGAAGATGCACAAGCTTCTTACCATTGAGGCCGAACGGAAGGAGATATTTGCTCAAAACTTGCTGTGCTGGTGCAGACAGTGGCACCCGACATGCCTGCGTTGTCGATTTAACCCGGGCACTCTTTGGGCGTGCGCAGCACACAGAAACACCTAGATTGCAGATAAGCGCCTTTTCCCATTGACCGCGACGAACAGAGAAGATGCACAAGCTTCTTGCCATTGCGGCCGAACGGAAGGAGATATTTGCTCAAAACTTGCTGTGCTGGTGCAGACAGTGGCACCCGACATGCCTGCGTTGTCGTTTTCACCCGGGCACTCTTTGGGCGGGCGCAGCACGCAGAAACACCTAGATTGCAGATAAGCGCCTTTTCCCATTGACCGCGACGAACAGAGAGGATGCACAAGCTTCTTGCCATTGCGGCCGAATGGAAGGAGATATTTGCTCAAAAATTGCTGTGCTGGTGCAGACAGGGGCACCCGACATGCCTGCGTTGTCGATTTAACCCGGGCACTCTTTGGGCGGGCGCAGCACGCAGAAACACCTAGATTGCAGATAAGCGCCTTTTCCCATTGACCGCGACGAACAGAGAAGATGCACAAGCTTCTTGCCATTGCGGCCGAACGGAAGGAGATATTTGCTCAAAACTTGCTGTGCTGGTGCAGACAGTGGCACCCGACATGTCTGCGTTGTCGTTTTCACCCGGGCACTCTTTGGGCGGGCGCAGCACGCAGAAACACCTAGATTGCAGATAAGCGCCTTTTCCCATTGACCGCGACGAACAGAGAAGATGCACAAGCTTCTTGCCATTGCGGCCGAATGGAAGGAGATATTTGCTCAAAAATTGCTGTGCTGGTGCAGACAGGGGCACCCGACATGCCTGCGTTGTCGTTTTCACCCGGGCACTCTTTGGGCGGGCGCAGCACGCAGAAACACCTAGATTGCAGATAAGCGCCTTTTCCCATTGACCGCGACGAACAGACAAGATGCACAAGCTTCTTGCCATTGCGGCCGAACGGAAGGAGAAATTTGCTCAAAACTTGCTGTGCTGGTGCAGACAGTGGCACCCGACATGCCTGCGTTGTCGTTTTCACCCAGGCACTCTTTGGGCGTGCGCAGCACACAGAAACACCTAGATTGCAGATAAGCGCCTTTTCCCATTGACCGCGACGAACATAGAAGATGCACAAGCTTCTTGCCATTGCGGCCGAACGGAAGGAGATATTTGCTCAAAACTTGCTGTGCTGATGCAGACAGTGGCACCCGACATGCCTGCGTTGTCGATTTAACCCGGGCACTCTTTGGGCGTGCGCAGCACACAGAAACACCTAGATTGCAGATAAGCGCCTTTTCCCATTGACCGCGACGAACAGAGAAGATGCACAAGCTTCTTGCCATTGCGGCCGAACGGAAGGAGATATTTGCTCAAAACTTGCTGTGCTGGTGCAGACAGTGGCACCCGACATGCCTGCGTTGTCGTTTTCACCCGGGCACTCTTTGGGCGGGCGCAGCACGCAGAAACACCTAGATTGCAGATAAGCGCCTTTTCCCATTGACCGCGACGAACAGACAAGATGCACAAGCTTCTTGCCATTGCGGCCGAACGGAAGGAGATATTTGCTCAAAACTTGCTGTGCTGGTGCAGACAGTGGCACCCGACATGCCTGCGTTGTCGTTTTCACCCGGGCACTCTTTGGGCGGGCGCAGCACGCAGAAACACCTAGATTGCAGATAAGCGCCTTTTCCCATTGACCGCGACGAACAGACAAGATGCACAAGCTTCTTGCCATTGCGGCCGAACGGAAGGAGATATTTGCTCAAAACTTGCTGTGCTGGTGCAGACAGTGGCACCCGACATGCCTGCGTTGTCGTTTTCACCCGGGCACTCTTTGGGCGGGCGCAGCACGCAGAAACACCTAGATTGCAGATAAGCGCCTTTTCCCATTGACCGCGACGAACAGAGAAGATGCACAAGCTTCTTGCCATTGCGGCCGAACGGAAGGAGATATTTGCTCAAAACTTGCTGTGCTGGTGCAGACAGTGTCACCCGACATGCCTGCGTTGTCGTTTTCACGCGGGCACTCTTTGGGCGGGCGCAGCACGCAGAAACACCTAGATTGCAGATAAGCGCCTTTTCCCATTGACCGCGACGAACAGAGAGGATGCACAAGCTTCTTGCCATTGCGGCCGAATGGAAGGCGATATTTGCTCAAAAATTGCTGTGCTGGTGCAGACAGGGGCACCCGACATGCCTGCGTTGTCGTTTTCACCCGGGCACTCTTTGGGCGGGCGCAGCACGCAGAAACACCTAGATTGCAGATAAGCGCCTTTTCCCATTGACCGCGACGAACAGACAAGATGCACAAGCTTCTTGCCATTGCGGCCGAACGGAAGGAGATATTTGCTCAAAACTTGCTGTGCTGGTGCAGACAGTGGCACCCGACATGCCTGCGTTGTCGTTTTCACCCGGGCACTCTTTGGGCGGGCGCAGCACGCAGAAACACCTAGATTGCAGATAAGCGCCTTTTCCCATTGACCGCGACGAACAGAGAGGATGCACAAGCTTCTTGCCATTGCGGCCGAACGGAAGGAGATATTTGCTCAAAACTTGCTGTGCTGGTGCAGACAGTGGCACCCGACATGCCTGCGTTGTCGTTTTCACCCGGGCACTCTTTGGGCGGGCGCAGCACGCAGAAACACCTAGATTGCAGATAAGCGCCTTTTCCCATTGACCGCGACGAACAGAGAAGATGCACAAGCTTCTTGCCATTGCGGTCGAACGGAAGGAGATATTTGCTCAAAACTTACTGTGCTGGTGCAGACAGTGGCACCCGACATGCCTGCGTTGTCGTTTTCACCCGGGCACTCTTTGGGCGGGCGCAGCACGCAGAAACACCTAGATTGCAGATAAGCGCCTTTTCCCATTGACCGCGACGAACAGACAAGATGCACAAGCTTCTTGCCATTGCGGCCGAACGGAAGGAGATATTTGCTCAAAACTTGCTGTGCTGGTGCAGACAGTGGCACCCGACATGCCTGCGTTGTCGTTTTCACCCGGGCACTCTTTGGGCGGCCGCAGCACGCAGAAACACCTAGATTGCAGATAAGCGCCTTTTCCCATTGACCGCGACGAACAGAGAAGATGCACAAGCTTCTTGCCATTGCGGCCGAACGGAAGGAGATATTTGCTCAAAACTTGCTGTGCTGGTGCAGACAGTGGCACCCGACATGCCTGCGTTGTCGTTTTCACCCGGGCACTCTTTGGGCGGGCGCAGCACGCAGAAACACCTAGATTGCAGATAAGCGCCTTTTCCCATTGACCGCGACGAACAGAGAGGATGCACAAGCTTCTTGCCATTGCGGCCGAACGGAAGGAGATATTTGCTCAAAACGTGCTGTGCTGGTGCAGACAGTGGCACCCGACATGCCTGCGTTGTCGTTTTCACCCGGGCACTCTTTGGGCGGGCGCAGCACGCAGAAACACCTAGATTGCAGATAAGCTCCTTTTCCCATTGACCGCGACGAACAGAGAAGATGCACAAGCTTCTTGCCATTGCGGCCGAACTGAAGGAGATATTTGCTCAAAACTTGCTGTGCTGGTGCAGACAGTGGCACCCGACATGCCTGCGTTGTCGTTTTCACCCGGGCACTCTTTGGGCGGGCGCAGCACGCAGAAACACCTAGATTGCAGATAAGCGCCTTTTCCCATTGACCGCGACGAACAGAGAAGATGCACAAGCTTCTTGCCATTGCGGCCGAACGGAATTAGATATTTGCTCAAAACTTGCTGTGCTGGTGCAGACAGTGGCACCCGACATGCCTGCGTTGTCGTTTTCACCCGGGCACTCTTTGGGCGGGCGCAGTACGCAGAAACACCTAGATTGCAGATAAGCGCCTTTTCCCATTGACCGCGACGAACAGAGAAGATGCACAAGCTTCTTGCCATTGCGACCGAACGGAAGGAGATATTTGCTCAAAACTTGCTGTGCTGGTGCAGACAGTGGCACCCGACATGCCTGCGTTGTCGTTTTCACCCGGGCACTCTTTGGGCGGGCGCAGCACGCAGAAACACCTAGATTGCAGATAAGCGCCTTTTCCCATTGACCGCGACGAACAGAGAAGATGCACAAGCTTCTTGCCATTGCGGCCGAACGGAAGGAGATATTTGCTCAAAACTTGCTGTGCTGGTGCAGACAGTGGCACCCGACATGCCTGCGTTGTCGTTTTCACCCGGGCACTCTTTGGGCGGGCGCAGCACGCAGAAACACCTAGATTGCAGATAAGCGCCTTTTCCCATTGACCGCGACGAACAGAGAAGATGTACAAGCTTCTTGCCATTGCGGCCGAACGGAAGGAGATATTTGCTCAAAACTTGCTGTGCTGGTGCAGACAGTGGCACCCGACATGCCTGCGTTGTCGTTTTCACCCGGGCACTCTTTGGGCGGGCGCAGCACGCAGAAACACCTAGATTGCAGATAAGCGCCTTTTCCCTTTGACCGCGACGAACAGAGAGGATGCACAAGCTTCTTGCCATTGCGGCCGAACGGAAGGAGCTATTTGCTCAAAACTTGCTGTGCTGGTGCAGACAGTGGCACCCGACATGCCTGCGTTGTCGTTTTCACCCGGGCACTCTTTGGGCGGGCGCAGCACGCAGAAACACCTAGATTGCAGATAAGCGCCTTTTCCCATTGACCGCGACGAACAGAGAGGATGCACAAGCTTCTTGCCATTGCGGCCGAACGGAAGGAGATATTTGCTCAAAACTTGCTGTGCTGGTGCAGACAGTGGCACCCGACATGACTGCGTTGTCGTTTTCACCCGGGCACTCTTTGGGCGGGCGCAGCACGCAGAAACACCTAGATTGCAGATAAGCGCCTTTTCCCATTGACCGCGACGAACATAGAAGATGCACAAGCTTCTTGCCATTGCGGCCGAACGGAAGGAGATATTTGCTCAAAACTTGCTGTGCTGGTGCAGACAGTGGCACCCGACATGACTGCGTTGTCGTTTTCACCCGGGCACTCTTTGGGCGGGCGCAGCACGCAGAAACACCTAGATTGCAGATAAGCGCCTTTTCCCATTGACCGCGACGAACAGACAAGATGCACAAGCTTCTTGCCATTGCGGCCGAACGGAAGGAGATATTTGCTCAAAACTTGCTGTGCTGGTGCAGAAAGTGGCACCCGACATGCCTGCGTTGTCGTTTTCACCCGGGCACTCTTTGGGCGGGCGCAGCACGCAGAAACACCTAGATTGCAGATAAGCGCCTTTTCCCATTGACCGCGACGAACAGACAAGATGCACAAGCTTCTTGCCATTGCGGCCGAACGGAAGGAGATATTTGCTCAAAACTTGCTGTGCTGGTGCAGACAGTGGCACCCGACATGCCTGCGTTGTCGTTTTCACCCGGGCACTCTTTGGGCGGGCGCAGCACGCAGAAATACCTAGATTGCAGATAAGCGCCTTTTCCCATTGACCGCGACGAACAGAGAAGATGCACAAGCTTCTTGCCATTGCGGCCGAACTGAAGGAGATATTTGCTCAAAACTTGCTGTGCTGGTGCAGACAGTGGCACCCGACATGCCTGCGTTGTCGTTTTCACCCGGGCACTCTTTGGGCGGAGGCAGCACGCAGAAACACCTAGATTGCAGATAAGCGCCTTTTCCCATTGACCGCGACGAACAGAGAAGATGCACAAGCTTCTTGCCATTGCGGCCGAACGGAAGGAGATATTTGTTCAAAACTTGCTGTGCTGGTGCAGACAGTGGCACCCGACATGCCTGCGTTGTCGTTTTCACCCGGGCACTCTTTGGGCGGGCGCAGCACGCAGAAACACCTAGATTGCAGATAAGCGCCTTTTCCCATTGACCGCGACGAACAGACAAGATGCACAAGCTTCTTGCCATTGCGGCCGAACGGAAGGAGATATTTGCTCAAAAATTGCTGTGCTGGTGCAGACAGTGGCACCCGACATGCCTGCGTTGTCGTTTTCACCAGGGCACTCTTTGGGTCGGCGCAGCACGCAGAAACACCTAGATTGCAGATAAGCGCCTTTTCCCATTGACCGCGACGAACAGAGAGGATGCACAAGCTTCTTGCCATTGCGGCCGAATGGAAGGAGATATTTGCTCAAAAATTGCTGTGCTGGTGCAGACAGGGGCACCCGACATGCCTGCGTTGTCGTTTTCACCCGGGCACTCTTTGGGCGGGCGCAGCACGCAGAAACACCTAGATTGCAGATAAGCGCCTTTTCCCATTGACCGCGACGAATAGACAAGATGCACAAGCTTCTTGCCATTGCGGCCGAACGGAAGGAGATATTTGCTCAAAACTTGCTGTGCTGGTGCAGACAGTGGCACCCGACATGCCTGCGTTGTCGTTTTCACCCGGGCACTCTTTGGGCGGGCTTAGCACGCAGAAACACCTAGATTGCAGATAAGCGCCTTTTCCCATTGACCGTGACGAACAGAGAGGATGCACAAGCTTCTTGCCATTGCGGCCGAACGGAAGGAGATATTTGCTCAAAACTTGCTGTGCTGGTGCAGACAGTGGCACCCGACATGCCTGAGTTGTCGTTTTCACCCGGGCACTCTTTGGGCGGGCGCAGCACGCAGAAACACCTAGATTGCAGATAAGCGCCTTTTCCCATTGACCGCGACGAACATAGAAGATGCACAAGCTTCTTGCCATTGCGGCCGAACGGAAGGAGATATTTGCTCAAAACTTGCTGTGCTGATGCAGACAGTGGCACCCGACATGCCTGCGTTGTCGTTTTCACCCGGGCACTCTTTGGGCGGGCGCAGCACGCAGAAACACCTAGATTGCAGATAAGCGCCTTTTCCCATTGACCGCGACGAACAGAGAAGATGCACAAGCTTCTTGCCATTGCGGCCGAACGGAAGGAGATATTTGCTCAAAACTTGCTGTGCTGGTGCAGACAGTGGCACCCGACATGCCTGCGTTGTCGTTTTCACCCGGGCACTCTTTGGGCGGGCGCAGCACGCAGAAACACCTAGATTGCAGATAAGCGCCTTTTCCCATTGACCGCGACGAACAGAGAAGATGCACAAGCTTCTTGCCTATGCGGCCGAATGGAAGGAGATATTTGCTCAAAACTTGCTGTGCTGGTGCAGACAGGGGCACCCGACATGCCTGCGTTGTCGTTTTCACCCGGGCACTCTTTGGGCGGGCGCAGC
This sequence comes from Hyla sarda, assembly GCF_029499605.1. Taxonomy (NCBI): domain Eukaryota; kingdom Metazoa; phylum Chordata; class Amphibia; order Anura; family Hylidae; genus Hyla; species Hyla sarda. Next base: position 52,880 of record NW_026608755.1, read on the forward strand.
ACGCAGAAACACCTAGATTGCAGATAAGCGCCTTTTCCCATTGACCGCTACGAACAGACAAGATGCACAAGCTTCTTGCCATTGCGGCCGAACGGAAGGAGATATTTGCTCAAAACTTGCTGTGCTGGTGCAGACAGTGGCACCCCACATGCCTGCGTTGTCGTTTTCACCCGGGCACTCTTTGGGCGGGCGCAGCACGCAGAAACACCTAGATTGCAGATAAGCGCCTTTTCCCATTGACCGCGACGAACAGAGAGGATGCACAAGCTTCTTGCCATTGCGGCCGAACGGAAGGAGATATTTGCTCAAAACTTGCTGTGCTGGTGCAGACAGTGGCACCCGACATGCCTGCGTTGTCGTTTTCACCCGGGCACTCTTTGGGCGGGCGCAGCACGCAGAAACACCTAGATTGCAGATAAGCGCCTTTTCTCATTGACCGCGACGAACAGAGAAGATGCACAAGCTTCTTGCCATTGCGGCCGAACGGAAGGAGATATTTGCTCAAAACTTGCTGTGCTGGTGCAGACAGTGGCACCCGACATGCCTGCGTTGTCGTTTTCACCCGGGCACTCTTTGGGCGGGCGCAGCACGCAGAAACACCTAGATTGCAGATAAGCGCCTTTTCTCATTGACCGCGACGAACAGAGAAGATGCACAAGCTTCTTACCATTGAGGCCGAACGGAAGGAGATATTTGCTCAAAACTTGCTGTGCTGGTGCAGACAGTGGCACCCGACATGCCTGCGTTGTCGATTTAACCCGGGCACTCTTTGGGCGGGCGCAGCACGCAGAAACACCTAGATTGCAGATAAGCGCCTTTTCCCATTGACCGCGACGAACAGAGAAGATGCACAAGCTTCTTGCCATTGCGGCCGAACGGAAGGAGATATTTGCTCAAAACCTGCTGTGCTGGTGCAGACAGTGGCACCCGACATGCCTGCGTTGTCGTTTTCACCCGGGCACTCTTTGGGCGGGCGCAGCACGCAGAAACACCTAGATTGCAGATAAGCGCCTTTTCCCATTGACCGCGACGAACAGAGAAGATGCACAAGCTTCTTGCCATTGCGGCCGAACTGAAGGAGATATTTGCTCAAAACTTGCTGTGCTGGTGCAGACAGTGGCACCCGACATGCCTGCGTTGTCGTTTTCACCCGGGCACTCTTTGGGCGGGCGCAGCACGCAGAAACACCTAGATTGCAGATAAGCGCCTTTTCCCATTGACCGCGACGAACAGAGAAGATGCACAAGCTTCTTGCCATTGCGGCCGAACGGAATTAGATATTTGCTCAAAACTTGCTGTGCTGGTGCAGACAGTGGCACCCGACATGCCTGCGTTGTCGTTTTCACCCGGGCACTCTTTGGGCGGGCGCAGCACGCAGAAACACCTAGATTGCAGATAAGCGCCTTTTCCCATTGACCGCGACGAACAGACAAGATGCACAAGCTTCTTGCCATTGCGGCCGAACGGAAGGAGATATTTGCTCAAAACTTGCTGTGCTGGTGCAGACAGTGGCACCCGACATGCCTGCGTTGTCGTTTTCACCAGGGCACTCTTTGGGTCGGCGCAGCACGCAGAAACACCTAGATTGCAGATAAGCGCCTTTTCCCATTGACCGCGACGAACAGAGAGGATGCACAAGCTTCTTGCCA
>NW_026608756.1:0-54440 GCF_029499605.1 Hyla sarda
CGTTCTCAAAAATCCATTTAATATATGGTCCCCAGATAGGGGACGTATCAGATATTAAACTGATAAGAACAGATACTACACTTGATCTTAGCCAAAAGGCCGAGAAGCGATAACCGTGAAAGGGGCGGGCCCAACAAGGTCCCCTTCATGGGCACTATCACTGCTTGCTGTCAGGGAGGCTGCCAGACAATTTTCCATGCACACTCTGGGCTGGGGGGCAGTCAACCACCAGTACACACAGCAGAACCTAAACCCATACCATTATTGCTAAGCAGCAAGACAGGGGCCCATTGCACTCCCACGGGGCCTTTTTAAATGCAATCCATAACCCGGATTTGCCAGGAACCCTTCTTACTCCTCCTACTTGCATGTGACACTGGGCTTAGGATCTGCATAGGAAACACACACACAAGCACACACCTACCTTTGTTGCCTGCAGATGCCTCCTTGGCTGTCCCCAAACGGTATCAAACCAACACCCACGGGAAGCTGTAAGCATAGAGGACATGCCTGCACCCCATTGGACTTACCTGTGTGGGTTAAACCCGGGTTATTTGACAACCTATGGCGGTGATGGTTCTGCTCAGGCAGAGCAGTGCTGATGCTCCTCATAAAGCTGTCGCTGCTGTGAAGGTTCTAGGTGACATCACAAATCCCTATGGTTACATACACAACAAAGCTGGGTTGTTGTTGTTTACACTCTGCAAGGCCTGTGGAAGTGAGTGACATCATAGCACTGTAGTTCTGAGGGTTCTAGATGGATGCAACAATCTCCTGTTGCTTCTATGAAGGCCATAATAGACGACATCACCAAACAGCTCCATAGTCACATACACAGCAAAGGAGAGATGTTGTTTACACCTAGTGATGTCAGTGGTATTGAGTGACATCACAGCACAGTGCTAAGGCTCCTGGGCCTGGACACAGCAGCGGTTGCAATATCTCAACGGAGAATACGTTTATATATATGTGTGTGTGTGCGCGTATATATATATATATATATATATATATATATATATATATATCTCCGCCGAAATCACTTTTAAACCCATTTCCACCTTTTTTTCCCTTCTCTTCCTCTTACTTTTTTTTCACGTTTTTTTACGTTTTTCTCCTTTTCGCCTCTTTTCTGGGCGTATTATTCTTCTTTTTCTTCTTTTTTTTCGTCTAATGCATACCCCATCAGTGCAGCAATGCTTATTCAATACCGCCAGCAGATGGAGACACTGGGGGATAATTTTCTAAGGATTTATACTGATTTTTCCTGTCTGAATTTGTCGCACAGAAAGTTGCAGGCCAAATATGTGTGACATTTCTGCGACTTTAGCTTCTAGAGCATTTTTACAACATTATACATAGGTGCTGAATACATAAAAAGCGACTGTTCAGCGACAGACAAGTCGCATCGGCTGAAAGTAGGCCAGAATGTCAGTCCATGTTGGAGCAGGTTTAGATACAGTCTAAAGCATAGATCTCAAAGTCTGTGCACAGAATTTAGCAAGGGCCTCGCACCTTCTGATGCATCAGGTAGGTGCACAATAGCATAGCCTAACCCTCTGTACTTTGGTCTATATTGATGCGGGACATAGACAGCCAGCTGATGACCAATCCATTAGTGCAATGGATGGCTGGAAGCATTTGTCTTTGCCTTTGCAATACCACAGAAGCAATGCATGGTCAATGTACAGAAATGACACACCTGTGTGAACAGCCAGGAGACCCCCCCCCCCCCCCTCCCCCATGTTATGTTACATAGTTACATAGTTAGTACGGTCGAAAAAAGACATATGTCCATCAAGTTCAACCAGGGAATTAAGGGGTAGGGGTGTGGCGCGATATTGGGGAAGGGATGAGATTTTATATTTCTTCATAAGCATTAATCTTATTTTGTCAATTAGGAACATTCAGCACCCACCCGCTATCAAGGCAGCTGCCTATCATGTCATGCCCTACCTGCACAGGTGTGCTGGCTACTCAAATGATCCAATTAAGGAGGCCATTTAGTCAGCAGCAGCAGAAGTCCTGTGCCTGGACGCTCCAACAGGGGCCAGACACAAGCAGAAGCAGAAGCAGCAGAAGCAGCAGCAGCACCACCTTTTGTTTTTTGGCTGCAGCAGCAGCAAGGCCCACAGGGCTGGCTAGCTGGCTAGCCAGCAAGCAGGTAGCAATGAAAGTAGGAATCTTTCTTTTTAACCCTGTAAGGGGGTGGTGCACTGTACCCGAAGATACTGCCATATCGGGTCAATGCATAGGGCGACGGAAGCAAGCTTCGAAATCGGCCCCCGTTCTCAAAAATCCATTTAATATATGGTCCCCAGATAGGGGACGTATCAGATATTAAACTGATAAGAACAGATACTACACTTGATCTTAGCCAAAAGGCCGAGAAGCGATAACCGTGAAAGGGGCGGGCCCAACAAGGTCCCCTTCATGGGCACTATCACTGCTTGCTGTCAGGGAGGCTGCCAGACAATTTTCCATGCACACTCTGGGCTGGGGGGCAGTCAACCACCAGTACACACAGCAGAACCTAAACCCATACCATTATTGCTAAGCAGCAAGACAGGGGCCCATTGCACTCCCACGGGGCCTTTTTAAATGCAATCCATAACCCGGATTTGCCAGGAACCCTTCTTACTCCTCCTACTTGCATGTGACACTGGGCTTAGGATCTGCATAGGAAACACACACACAAGCACACACCTACCTTTGTTGCCTGCAGATGCCTCCTTGGCTGTCCCCAAACGGTATCAAACCAACACCCACGGGAAGCTGTAAGCATAGAGGACATGCCTGCACCCCATTGGACTTACCTGTGTGGGTTAAATCCGGGTTATTTGACAACCTATGGCGGTGATGGTTCTGCTCAGGCAGAGCAGTGCTGATGCTCCTCATAAAGCTGTCGCTGCTGTGAAGGTTCTAGGTGACATCACAAATCCCTTTGGTTACATACACAACAAAGCTGGGTTGTTGTTGTTTACACTCTGCAAGGCCTGTGGAAGTGAGTGACATCATAGCACTGTAGTTCTGAGGGTTCAAGATGGATGCAACAATCTCCTGTTGCTTCTATGAAGGCCGTAATAGACGACATCACCAAACAGCTCCATAGTCACATACACAGCAAAGGAGAGATGTTGTTTACACCTAGTGATGTCAGTGGTATTGAGTGACATCACAGCACAGTGCTAAGGCTCCTGGGCCTGGACACAGCAGCGGCTGCAATATCTCAACGGAGAATACGTTTATATCTATGTGTGTGTGTGCGCATATATATATATATATATATATATATATATATATATATATATATATATTTCTCCGCCGAAATCACTTTTAAACCCATTTCCACCTTTTTTTCCCTTCTCTTCCTCTTACTTTTTTTTCACGTTTTTTTACGTTTTTCTCCTTTTCGCCTCTTTTCTGGGCGTATTATTCTTCTTTTTCTTCTTTTTTTTCGTCTAATGCATACCCCATCAGTGCAGCAATGCTTATTCAATACCGCCAGCAGATGGAGACACTGGGGGATAATTTTCTAAGGATTTATACTGATTTTTCCTGTCTGAATTTGTCGCACAGAAAGTTGCAGGCCAAATATGTGTGACATTTCTGCGACTTTAGCTTCTAGAGCATTTTTACAACATTATACATAGGTGCTGAATACATAAAAAGCGACTGTTCAGCGACAGACAAGTCGCATCGGCTGAAAGTAGGCCAGAATGTCAGTCCATGTTGGAGCAGGTTTAGATACAGTCTAAAGCATAGATCTCAAAGTCTGTGCACAGAATTTAGCAAGGGCCTCGCACCTTCTGATGCATCAGGTAGGTGCACAATAGCATAGCCTAACCCTCTGTACTTTGGTCTATATTGATGCGGGACATAGACAGCCAGCTGATGACCAATCCATTAGTGCAATGGATGGCTGGAAGCATTTGTCTTTGCCTTTGCAATACCACAGAAGCAATGCATGGTCAATGTACAGCAATGACACACCTGTGTGAACAGCCAGGAGACCCCCCCCCCCCCCCATGTTATGTTACATAGTTACATAGTTAGTACGGTCGAAAAAAGACATATGTCCATCACGTTCAACCAGGGAATTAAGGGGTAGGGGTGTGGCGCGATATTGGGGAAGGGATGAGATTTTATATTTCTTCATAAGCATTAATCTTATTTTGTCAATTAGGAACATTCAGCACCCACCCGCTATCAAGGCAGCTGCCTATCATGTCATGCCCTACCTGCACAGGTGTGCTGGCTACTCAAATGATCCAATTAAGGAGGCCATTTAGTCAGCAGCAGCAGAAGTCCTGTGCCTGGACGCTCCAACAGGGGCCAGACACAAGCAGAAGCAGAAGCAGCAGCAGCACCACCTTTTGTTTTTTGGCTGCAGCAGCAGCAAGGCCCACAGGGCTGGCTAGCTGGCTAGCCAGCAAGCAGGTAGCAATGAAAGTAGGAATCTTTCTTTTTAACCCTGTAAGGGGGTGGTGCACTGTACCCGAAGATACTGCCATATCGGGTCAATGCATAGGGCGACGGAAGCAAGCTTCGAAATCGGCCCCCGTTCTCAAAAATCCATTTAATATATGGTCCCCAGATAGGGGACGTATCAGATATTAAACTGATAAGAACAGATACTACACTTGATCTTAGCCAAAAGGCCGAGAAGCGATAACCGTGAAAGGGGCGGGCCCAACAAGGTCCCCTTCATGGGCACTATCACTGCTTGCTGTCAGGGAGGCTGCCAGACAATTTTCCATGCACACTCTGGGCTGGGGGGCAGTCAACCACCAGTACACACAGCAGAACCTAAACCCATACCATTATTGCTAAGCAGCAAGACAGGGGCCCATTGCACTCCCACGGGGCCTTTTTAAATGCAATCCATAACCCGGATTTGCCAGGAACCCTTCTTACTCCTCCTACTTGCATGTGACACTGGGCTTAGGATCTGCATAGGAAACACACACACAAGCACACACCTACCTTTGTTGCCTGCAGATGCCTCCTTGGCTGTCCCCAAACGGTATCAAACCAACACCCACGGGAAGCTGTAAGCATAGAGGACATGCCTGCACCCCATTGGACTTACCTGTGTGGGTTAAATCCGGGTTATTTGACAACCTATGGCGGTGATGGTTCTGCTCAGGCAGAGCAGTGCTGATGCTCCTCATAAAGCTGTCGCTGCTGTGAAGGTTCTAGGTGACATCACAAATCCCTATGGTTACATACACAACAAAGCTGGGTTGTTGTTGTTTACACTCTGCAAGGCCTGTGGAAGTGAGTGACATCATAGCACTGTAGTTCTGAGGGTTCTAGATGGATGCAACAATCTCCTGTTGCTTCTATGAAGGCCATAATAGACGACATCACCAAACAGCTCCATAGTCACATACACAGCAAAGGAGAGATGTTGTTTACACCTAGTGATGTCAGTGGTATTGAGTGACATCACAGCACAGTGCTAAGGCTCCTGGGCCTGGACACAGCAGCGGCTGCAATATCTCAACGGAGAATACGTTTATATATATGTGTGTGTGTGCGCGTATATATATATATATATATATATATATATATATATATATATATATTTCTCCGCCGAAATCACTTTTAAACCCATTTCCACCTTTTTTTCCCTTCTCTTCCTCTTACTTTTTTTTCACGTTTTTTTACGTTTTTCTCCTTTTCGCCTCTTTTCTGGGCGTATTATTCTTCTTTTTCTTCTTTTTTTTCGTCTAATGCATACCCCATCAGTGCAGCAATGCTTATTCAATACCGCCAGCAGATGGAGACACTGGGGGATAATTTTCTAAGGATTTATACTGATTTTTCCTGTCTGAATTTGTCGCACAGAAAGTTGCAGGCCAAATATGTGTGACATTTCTGCGACTTTAGCTTCTAGAGCATTTTTACAACATTATACATAGGTGCTGAATACATAAAAAGCGACTGTTCAGCGACAGACAAGTCGCATTGGCTGAAAGTAGGCCAGAATGTCAGTCCATGTTGGAGCAGGTTTAGATACAGTCTAAAGCATAGATCTCAAAGTCTGTGCACAGAATTTAGCAAGGGCCTCGCACCTTCTGATGCATCAGGTAGGTGCACAATAGCATAGCCTAACCCTCTGTACTTTGGTCTATATTGATGCGGGACATAGACAGCCAGCTGATGACCAATCCATTAGTGCAATGGATGGCTGGAAGCATTTGTCTTTGCCTTTGCAATACCACAGAAGCAATGCATGGTCAATGTACAGCAATGACACACCTGTGTGAACAGCCAGGAGACCCCCCCCCCCCCATGTTATGTTACATAGTTACATAGTTAGTACGGTCGAAAAAAGACATATGTCCATCAAGTTCAACCAGGGAATTAAGGGGTAGGGGTGTGGCGCGATATTGGGGAAGGGATGAGATTTTATATTTCTTCATAAGCATTAATCTTATTTTGTCAATTAGGAACATTCAGCACCCACCCGCTATCAAGGCAGCTGCCTATCATGTCATGCCCTACCTGCACAGGTGTGCTGGCTACTCAAATGATCCAATTAAGGAGGCCATTTAGTCAGCAGCAGCAGAAGTCCTGTGCCTGGACGCTCCAACAGCGGCCAGACACAAGCAGAAGCAGAAGCAGCACCACCTTTTGTTTTTTGGCTGCAGCAGCAGCAGCAGCAAGGCCCACAGGGCTGGCTAGCTGGCTAGCCAGCAAGCAGGTAGCAATGAAAGTAGGAATCTTTCTTTTTAACCCTGTAAGGGGGTGGTGCACTGTACCCGAAGATACTGCCATATCGGGTCAATGCATAGGGCGACGGAAGCAAGCTTCGAAATCGGCCCCCGTTCTCAAAAATCCATTTAATATATGGTCCCCAGATAGGGGACGTATCAGATATTAAACTGATAAGAACAGATACTACACTTGATCTTAGCCAAAAGGCCGAGAAGCGATAACCGTGAAAGGGGCGGGCCCAACAAGGTCCCCTTCATGGGCACTATCACTGCTTGCTGTCAGGGAGGCTGCCAGACAATTTTCCATGCACACTCTGGGCTGGGGGGCAGTCAACCACCAGTACACACAGCAGAACCTAAACCCATACCATTATTGCTAAGCAGCAAGACAGGGGCCCATTGCACTCCCACGGGGCCTTTTTAAATGCAATCCATAACCCGGATTTGCCAGGAACCCTTCTTACTCCTCCTACTTGCATGTGACACTGGGCTTAGGATCTGCATAGGAAACACACACACAAGCACACACCTACCTTTGTTGCCTGCAGATGCCTCCTTGGCTGTCCCCAAACGGTATCAAACCAACACCCACGGGAAGCTGTAAGCATAGAGGACATGCCTGCACCCCATTGGACTTACCTGTGTGGGTTAAATCCGGGTTATTTGACAACCTATGGCGGTGATGGTTCTGCTCAGGCAGAGCAGTGCTGATGCTCCTCATAAAGCTGTCGCTGCTGTGAAGGTTCTAGGTGACATCACAAATCCCTATGGTTACATACACAACAAAGCTGGGTTGTTGTTGTTTACACTCTGCAAGGCCTGTGGAAGTGAGTGACATCATAGCACTGTAGTTCTGAGGGTTCTAGATGGATGCAACAATCTCCTGTTGCTTCTATGAAGGCCATAATAGACGACATCACCAAACAGCTCCATAGTCACATACACAGCAAAGGAGAGATGTTGTTTACACCTAGTGATGTCAGTGGTATTGAGTGACATCACAGCACAGTGCTAAGGCTCCTGGGCCTGGACACAGCAGCGGCTGCAATATCTCAACGGAGAATACGTTTATATATATGTGTGTGTGTGCGCGTATATATATATATATATATATATATATATATATATATATTTCTCCGCCGAAATCACTTTTAAACCCATTTCCACCTTTTTTTCCCTTCTCTTCCTCTTACTTTTTTTTCACGTTTTTTTACGTTTTTCTCCTTTTCGCCTCTTTTCTGGGCGTATTATTCTTCTTTTTCTTCTTTTTTTTCGTCTAATGCATACCCCATCAGTGCAGCAATGCTTATTCAATACCGCCAGCAGATGGAGACACTGGGGGATAATTTTCTAAGGATTTATACTGATTTTTCCTGTCTGAATTTGTCGCACAGAAAGTTGCAGGCCAAATATGTGTGACATTTCTGCGACTTTAGCTTCTAGAGCATTTTTACAACATTATACATAGGTGCTGAATACATAAAAAGCGACTGTTCAGCGACAGACAAGTCGCATCGGCTGAAAGTAGGCCAGAATGTCAGTCCATGTTGGAGCAGGTTTAGATACAGTCTAAAGCATAGATCTCAAAGTCTGTGCACAGAATTTAGCAAGGGCCTCGCACCTTCTGATGCATCAGGTAGGTGCACAATAGCATAGCCTAACCCTCTGTACTTTGGTCTATATTGATGCGGGACATAGACAGCCAGCTGATGACCAATCCATTAGTGCAATGGATGGCTGGAAGCATTTGTCTTTGCCTTTGCAATACCACAGAAGCAATGCATGGTCAATGTACAGCAATGACACACCTGTGTGAACAGCCAGGAGACCCCCCCCCCCCCCCCATGTTATGTTACATAGTTACATAGTTAGTACGGTCGAAAAAAGACATATGTCCATCAAGTTCAACCAGGGAATTAAGGGGTAGGGGTGTGGCGCGATATTGGGGAAGGGATGAGATTTTATATTTCTTCATAAGCATTAATCTTATTTTGTCAATTAGGAACATTCAGCACCCACCCGCTATCAAGGCAGCTGCCTATCATGTCATGCCCTACCTGCACAGGTGTGCTGGCTACTCAAATGATCCAATTAAGGAGGCCATTTAGTCAGCAGCAGCAGAAGTCCTGTGCCTGGACGCTCCAACAGCGGCCAGACACAAGCAGAAGCAGAAGCAGCAGCAGCACCACCTTTTGTTTTTTGGCTGCAGCAGCAGCAAGGCCCACAGGGCTGGCTAGCTGGCTAGCCAGCAAGCAGGTAGCAATGAAAGTAGGAATCTTTCTTTTTAACCCTGTAAGGGGGTGGTGCACTGTACCCGAAGATACTGCCATATCGGGTCAATGCATAGGGCGACGGAAGCAAGCTTCGAAATCGGCCCCCGTTCTCAAAAATCCATTTAATATATGGTCCCCAGATAGGGGACGTATCAGATATTAAACTGATAAGAACAGATACTACACTTGATCTTAGCCAAAAGGCCGAGAAGCGATAACCGTGAAAGGGGCGGGCCCAACAAGGTCCCCTTCATGGGCACTATCACTGCTTGCTGTCAGGGAGGCTGCCAGACAATTTTCCATGCACACTCTGGGCTGGGGGGCAGTCAACCACCAGTACACACAGCAGAACCTAAACCCATACCATTATTGCTAAGCAGCAAGACAGGGGCCCATTGCACTCCCACGGGGCCTTTTTAAATGCAATCCATAACCCGGATTTGCCAGGAACCCTTCTTACTCCTCCTACTTGCATGTGACACTGGGCTTAGGATCTGCATAGGAAACACACACACAAGCACACACCTACCTTTGTTGCCTGCAGATGCCTCCTTGGCTGTCCCCAAACGGTATCAAACCAACACCCACGGGAAGCTGTAAGCATAGAGGACATGCCTGCACCCCATTGGACTTACCTGTGTGGGTTAAACCCGGGTTATTTGACAACCTATGGCGGTGATGGTTCTGCTCAGGCAGAGCAGTGCTGATGCTCCTCATAAAGCTGTCGCTGCTGTGAAGGTTCTAGGTGACATCACAAATCCCTATGGTTACATACACAACAAAGCTGGGTTGTTGTTGTTTACACTCTGCAAGGCCTGTGGAAGTGAGTGACATCATAGCACTGTAGTTCTGAGGGTTCTAGATGGATGCAACAATCTCCTGTTGCTTCTATGAAGGCCATAATAGACGACATCACCAAACAGCTCCATAGTCACATACACAGCAAAGGAGAGATGTTGTTTACACCTAGTGATGTCAGTGGTATTGAGTGACATCACAGCACAGTGCTAAGGCTCCTGGGCCTGGACACAGCAGCGGCTGCAATATCTCAACGGAGAATACGTTTATATATATGTGTGTGTGTGCGCGTATATATATATATATATATATATATATATATATATATATATTTCTCCGCCGAAATCACTTTTAAACCCATTTCCACCTTTTTTTCCCTTCTCTTCCTCTTACTTTTTTTTCACGTTTTTTTACGTTTTTCTCCTTTTCGCCTCTTTTCTGGGCGTATTATTCTTCTTTTTCTTCTTTTTTTTCGTCTAATGCATACCCCATCAGTGCAGCAATGCTTATTCAATACCGCCAGCAGATGGAGACACTGGGGGATAATTTTCTAAGGATTTATACTGATTTTTCCTGTCTGAATTTGTCGCACAGAAAGTTGCAGGCCAAATATGTGTGACATTTCTGCGGCTTTAGCTTCTAGAGCATTTTTACAACATTATACATAGGTGCTGAATACATAAAAAGCGACTGTTCAGCGACAGACAAGTCGCATCGGCTGAAAGTAGGCCAGAATGTCAGTCCATGTTGGAGCAGGTTTAGATACAGTCTAAAGCATAGATCTCAAAGTCTGTGCACAGAATTTAGCAAGGGCCTCGCACCTTCTGATGCATCAGGTAGGTGCACAATAGCATAGCCTAACCCTCTGTACTTTGGTCTATATTGATGCGGGACATAGACAGCCAGCTGATGACCAATCCATTAGTGCAATGGATGGCTGGAAGCATTTGTCTTTGCCTTTGCAATACCACAGAAGCAATGCATGGTCAATGGACAGCAATGACACACCTGTGTGAACAGCCAGGAGACCCCCCCCCCCATGTTATGTTACATAGTTACATAGTTAGTACGGTCGAAAAAAGACATATGTCCATCAAGTTCAACCAGGGAATTAAGGGGTAGGGGTGTGGCGCGATATTGGGGAAGGGATGAGATTTTATATTTCTTCATAAGCATTAATCTTATTTTGTCAATTAGGAACATTCAGCACCCACCCGCTATCAAGGCAGCTGCCTATCATGTCATGCCCTACCTGCACAGGTGTGCTGGCTACTCAAATGATCCAATTAAGGAGGCCATTTAGTCAGCAGCAGCAGAAGTCCTGTGCCTGGACGCTCCAACAGCGGCCAGACACAAGCAGAAGCAGAAGCAGCAGCAGCACCACCTTTTGTTTTTTGGCTGCAGCAGCAGCAGCAGCAAGGCCCACAGGGCTGGCTAGCTGGCTAGCCAGCAAGCAGGTAGCAATGAAAGTAGGAATCTTTCTTTTTAACCCTGTAAGGGGGTGGTGCACTGTACCCGAAGATACTGCCATATCGGGTCAATGCATAGGGCGACGGAAGCAAGCTTCGAAATCGGCCCCCGTTCTCAAAAATCCATTTAATATATGGTCCCCAGATAGGGGACGTATCAGATATTAAACTGATAAGAACAGATACTACACTTGATCTTAGCCAAAAGGCCGAGAAGCGATAACCGTGAAAGGGGCGGGCCCAACAAGGTCCCCTTCATGGGCACTATCACTGCTTGCTGTCAGGGAGGCTGCCAGACAATTTTCCATGCACACTCTGGGCTGGGGGGCAGTCAACCACCAGTACACACAGCAGAACCTAAACCCATACCATTATTGCTAAGCAGCAAGACAGGGGCCCATTGCACTCCCACGGGGCCTTTTTAAATGCAATCCATAACCCGGATTTGCCAGGAACCCTTCTTACTCCTCCTACTTGCATGTGACACTGGGCTTAGGATCTGCATAGGAAACACACACACAAGCACACACCTACCTTTGTTGCCTGCAGATGCCTCCTTGGCTGTCCCCAAACGGTATCAAACCAACACCCACGGGAAGCTGTAAGCATAGAGGACATGCCTGCACCCCATTGGACTTACCTGTGTGGGTTAAACCCGGGTTATTTGACAACCTATGGCGGTGATGGTTCTGCTCAGGCAGAGCAGTGCTGATGCTCCTCATAAAGCTGTCGCTGCTGTGAAGGTTCTAGGTGACATCACAAATCCCTATGGTTACATACACAACAAAGCTGGGTTGTTGTTGTTTACACTCTGCAAGGCCTGTGGAAGTGAGTGACATCATAGCACTGTAGTTCTGAGGGTTCTAGATGGATGCAACAATCTCCTGTTGCTTCTATGAAGGCCATAATAGACGACATCACCAAACAGCTCCATAGTCACATACACAGCAAAGGAGAGATGTTGTTTACACCTAGTGATGTCAGTGGTATTGAGTGACATCACAGCACAGTGCTAAGGCTCCTGGGCCTGGACACAGCAGCGGCTGCAATATCTCAACGGAGAATACGTTTATATATATGTGTGTGTGTGCGCGTATATATATATATATATATATATATATATATATATATATATATATTTCTCCGCCGAAATCACTTTTAAACCCATTTCCACCTTTTTTTCCCTTCTCTTCCTCTTACTTTTTTTTCACGTTTTTTTACGTTTTTCTCCTTTTCGCCTCTTTTCTGGGCGTATTATTCTTCTTTTTCTTCTTTTTTTTCGTCTAATGCATACCCCATCAGTGCAGCAATGCTTATTCAATACCGCCAGCAGATGGAGACACTGGGGGATAATTTTCTAAGGATTTATACTGATTTTTCCTGTCTGAATTTGTCGCACAGAAAGTTGCAGGCCAAATATGTGTGACATTTCTGCGGCTTTAGCTTCTAGAGCATTTTTACAACATTATACATAGGTGCTGAATACATAAAAAGCGACTGTTCAGCGACAGACAAGTCGCATCGGCTGAAAGTAGGCCAGAATGTCAGTCCATGTTGGAGCAGGTTTAGATACAGTCTAAAGCATAGATCTCAAAGTCTGTGCACAGAATTTAGCAAGGGCCTCGCACCTTCTGATGCATCAGGTAGGTGCACAATAGCATAGCCTAACCCTCTGTACTTTGGTCTATATTGATGCGGGACATAGACAGCCAGCTGATGACCAATCCATTAGTGCAATGGATGGCTGGAAGCATTTGTCTTTGCCTTTGCAATACCACAGAAGCAATGCATGGTCAATGTACAGCAATGACACACCTGTGTGAACAGCCAGGAGACCCCCCCCCCCCATGTTATGTTACATAGTTACATAGTTAGTACGGTCGAAAAAAGACATATGTCCATCAAGTTCAACCAGGGAATTAAGGGGTAGGGGTGTGGCGCGATATTGGGGAAGGGATGAGATTTTATATTTCTTCATAAGCATTAATCTTATTTTGTCAATTAGGAACATTCAGCACCCACCCGCTATCAAGGCAGCTGCCTATCATGTCATGCCCTACCTGCACAGGTGTGCTGGCTACTCAAATGATCCAATTAAGGAGGCCATTTAGTCAGCAGCAGCAGAAGTCCTGTGCCTGGACGCTCCAACAGCGGCCAGACACAAGCAGAAGCAGAAGCAGCAGCAGCACCACCTTTTGTTTTTTGGCTGCAGCAGCAGCAGCAGCAAGGCCCACAGGGCTGGCTAGCTGGCTAGCCAGCAAGCAGGTAGCAATGAAAGTAGGAATCTTTCTTTTTAACCCTGTAAGGGGGTGGTGCACTGTACCCGAAGATACTGCCATATCGGGTCAATGCATAGGGCGACGGAAGCAAGCTTCGAAATCGGCCCCCGTTCTCAAAAATCCATTTAATATATGGTCCCCAGATAGGGGACGTATCAGATATTAAACTGATAAGAACAGATACTACACTTGATCTTAGCCAAAAGGCCGAGAAGCGATAACCGTGAAAGGGGCGGGCCCAACAAGGTCCCCTTCATGGGCACTATCACTGCTTGCTGTCAGGGAGGCTGCCAGACAATTTTCCATGCACACTCTGGGCTGGGGGGCAGTCAACCACCAGTACACACAGCAGAACCTAAACCCATACCATTATTGCTAAGCAGCAAGACAGGGGCCCATTGCACTCCCACGGGGCCTTTTTAAATGCAATCCATAACCCGGATTTGCCAGGAACCCTTCTTACTCCTCCTACTTGCATGTGACACTGGGCTTAGGATCTGCATAGGAAACACACACACAAGCACACACCTACCTTTGTTGCCTGCAGATGCCTCCTTGGCTGTCCCCAAACGGTATCAAACCAACACCCACGGGAAGCTGTAAGCATAGAGGACATGCCTGCACCCCATTGGACTTACCTGTGTGGGTTAAACCCGGGTTATTTGACAACCTATGGCGGTGATGGTTCTGCTCAGGCAGAGCAGTGCTGATGCTCCTCATAAAGCTGTCGCTGCTGTGAAGGTTCTAGGTGACATCACAAATCCCTATGGTTACATACACAACAAAGCTGGGTTGTTGTTGTTTA
The DNA here is from genome assembly GCF_029499605.1 of Hyla sarda. Classification (NCBI taxonomy): domain Eukaryota; kingdom Metazoa; phylum Chordata; class Amphibia; order Anura; family Hylidae; genus Hyla; species Hyla sarda. The sequence continues at coordinate 14,347 of NW_026608756.1, forward strand.
CACTCTGCAAGGCCTGTGGAAGTGAGTGACATCATAGCACTGCAGTTCTGAGGGTTCTAGATGGATGCAACAATCTCCTGTTGCTTCTATGAAGGCCATAATAGACGACATCACCAAACAGCTCCATAGTCACATACACAGCAAAGGAGAGATGTTGTTTACACCTAGTGATGTCAGTGGTATTGAGTGACATCACAGCACAGTGCTAAGGCTCCTGGGCCTGGACACAGCAGCGGCTGCAATATCTCAACGGAGAATACGTTTATATATATGTGTGTGTGTGCGCGTATATATATATATATATATATATATATATATATATATATATATATATTTCTCCGCCGAAATCACTTTTAAACCCATTTCCACCTTTTTTTCCCTTCTCTTCCTCTTACTTTTTTTTCACGTTTTTTTACGTTTTTCTCCTTTTCGCCTCTTTTCTGGGCGTATTATTCTTCTTTTTCTTCTTTTTTTTCGTCTAATGCATACCCCATCAGTGCAGCAATGCTTATTCAATACCGCCAGCAGATGGAGACACTGGGGGATAATTTTCTAAGGATTTATACTGATTTTTCCTGTCTGAATTTGTCGCACAGAAAGTTGCAGGCCAAATATGTGTGACATTTCTGCGACTTTAGCTTCTAGAGCATTTTTACAACATTATACATAGGTGCTGAATACATAAAAAGCGACTGTTCAGCGACAGACAAGTCGCATCGGCTGAAAGTAGGCCAGAATGTCAGTCCATGTTGGAGCAGGTTTAGATACAGTCTAAAGCATAGATCTCAAAGTCTGTGCACAGAATTTAGCAAGGGCCTCGCACCTTCTGATGCATCAGGTAGGTGCACAATAGCATAGCCTAACCCTCTGTACTTTGGTCTATATTGATGCGGGACATAGACAGCCAGCTGATGACCAATCCATTAGTGCAATGGATGGCTGGAAGCATTTGTCTTTGCCTTTGCAATACCACAGAAGCAATGCATGGTCAATGTACAGCAATGACACACCTGTGTGAACAGCCAGGAGACCCCCCCCCCCCCCCCATGTTATGTTACATAGTTACATAGTTAGTACGGTCGAAAAAAGACATATGTCCATCAAGTTCAACCAGGGAATTAAGGGGTAGGGGTGTGGCGCGATATTGGGGAAGGGATGAGATTTTATATTTCTTCATAAGCATTAATCTTATTTTGTCAATTAGGAACATTCAGCACCCACCCGCTATCAAGGCAGCTGCCTATCATGTCATGCCCTACCTGCACAGGTGTGCTGGCTACTCAAATGATCCAATTAAGGAGGCCATTTAGTCAGCAGCAGCAGAAGTCCTGTGCCTGGACGCTCCAACAGCGGCCAGACACAAGCAGAAGCAGAAGCAGCAGCAGCACCACCTTTTGTTTTTTGGCTGCAGCAGCAGCAGCAGCAAGGCCCACAGGGCTGGCTAGCTGGCTAGCCAGCAAGCAGGTAGCAATGAAAGTAGGAATCTTTCTTTTTAACCCTGTAAGGGGGTGGTGCACTGTACCCGAAGATACTGCCATATCGGGTCAATGCATAGGGCGACGGAAGCAAGCTTCGAAATCGGCCCCCGTTCTCAAAAATCCATTTAATATATGGTCCCCAGATAGGGGACGTATCAGATATTAAACTGATAAGAACAGATACTACACTTGATCTTAGCCAAAAGGCCGAGAAGCGATAACCGTGAAAGGGGCGGGCCCAACAAGGTCCCCTTCATGGGCACTATCACTGCTTGCTGTCAGGGAGGCTGCCAGACAATTTTCCATGCACACACTGGGCTGGGGGGCAGTCAACCACCAGTACACACAGCAGAACCTAAACCCATACCATTATTGCTAAGCAGCAAGACAGGGGCCCATTGCACTCCCACGGGGCCTTTTTAAATGCAATCCATAACCCGGATTTGCCAGGAACCCTTCTTACTCCTCCTACTTGCATGTGACACTGGGCTTAGGATCTGCATAGGAAACACACACACAAGCACACACCTACCTTTGTTGCCTGCAGATGCCTCCTTGGCTGTCCCCAAACGGTATCAAACCAACACCCACGGGAAGCTGTAAGCATAGAGGACATGCCTGCACCCCATTGGACTTACCTGTGTGGGTTAAACCCGGGTTATTTGACAACCTATGGCGGTGATGGTTCTGCTCAGGCAGAGCAGTGCTGATGCTCCTCATAAAGCTGTCGCTGCTGTGAAGGTTCTAGGTGACATCACAAATCCCTATGGTTACATACACAACAAAGCTGGGTTGTTGTTGTTTACACTCTGCAAGGCCTGTGGAAGTGAGTGACATCATAGCACTGTAGTTCTGAGGGTTCTAGATGGATGCAACAATCTCCTGTTGCTTCTATGAAGGCCATAATAGACGACATCACCAAACAGCTCCATAGTCACATACACAGCAAAGGAGAGATGTTGTTTACACCTAGTGATGTCAGTGGTATTGAGTGACATCACAGCACAGTGCTAAGGCTCCTGGGCCTGGACACAGCAGCGGCTGCAATATCTCAACGGAGAATACGTTTATATATATGTGTGTGTGTGCGCGTATATATATATATATATATATATATATATATATATATATATATATATATTTCTCCGCCGAAATCACTTTTAAACCCATTTCCACCTTTTTTTCCCTTCTCTTCCTCTTACTTTTTTTTCACGTTTTTTTACGTTTTTCTCCTTTTCGCCTCTTTTCTGGGCGTATTATTCTTCTTTTTCTTCTTTTTTTTCGTCTAATGCATACCCCATCAGTGCAGCAATGCTTATTCAATACCGCCAGCAGATGGAGACACTGGGGGATAATTTTCTAAGGATTTATACTGATTTTTCCTGTCTGAATTTGTCGCACAGAAAGTTGCAGGCCAAATATGTGTGACATTTCTGCGGCTTTAGCTTCTAGAGCATTTTTACAACATTATACATAGGTGCTGAATACATAAAAAGCGACTGTTCAGCGACAGACAAGTCGCATCGGCTGAAAGTAGGCCAGAATGTCAGTCCATGTTGGAGCAGGTTTAGATACAGTCTAAAGCATAGATCTCAAAGTCTGTGCACAGAATTTAGCAAGGGCCTCGCACCTTCTGATGCATCAGGTAGGTGCACAATAGCATAGCCTAACCCTCTGTACTTTGGTCTATATTGATGCGGGACATAGACAGCCAGCTGATGACCAATCCATTAGTGCAATGGATGGCTGGAAGCATTTGTCTTTGCCTTTGCAATACCACAGAAGCAATGCATGGTCAATGTACAGCAATGACACACCTGTGTGAACAGCCAGGAGACCCCCCCCCCCATGTTATGTTACATAGTTACATAGTTAGTACGGTCGAAAAAAGACATATGTCCATCAAGTTCAACCAGGGAATTAAGGGGTAGGGGTGTGGCGCGATATTGGGGAAGGGATGAGATTTTATATTTCTTCATAAGCATTAATCTTATTTTGTCAATTAGGAACATTCAGCACCCACCCGCTATCAAGGCAGCTGCCTATCATGTCATGCCCTACCTGCACAGGTGTGCTGGCTACTCAAATGATCCAATTAAGGAGGCCATTTAGTCAGCAGCAGCAGAAGTCCTGTGCCTGGACGCTCCAACAGCGGCCAGACACAAGCAGAAGCAGAAGCAGCAGCAGCACCACCTTTTGTTTTTTGGCTGCAGCAGCAGCAGCAGCAAGGCCCACAGGGCTGGCTAGCTGGCTAGCCAGCAAGCAGGTAGCAATGAAAGTAGGAATCTTTCTTTTTAACCCTGTAAGGGGGTGGTGCACTGTACCCGAAGATACTGCCATATCGGGTCAATGCATAGGGCGACGGAAGCAAGCTTCGAAATCGGCCCCCGTTCTCAAAAATCCATTTAATATATGGTCCCCAGATAGGGGACGTATCAGATATTAAACTGATAAGAACAGATACTACACTTGATCTTAGCCAAAAGGCCGAGAAGCGATAACCGTGAAAGGGGCGGGCCCAACAAGGTCCCCTTCATGGGCACTATCACTGCTTGCTGTCAGGGAGGCTGCCAGACAATTTTCCATGCACACTCTGGGCTGGGGGGCAGTCAACCACCAGTACACACAGCAGAACCTAAACCCATACCATTATTGCTAAGCAGCAAGACAGGGGCCCATTGCACTCCCACGGGGCCTTTTTAAATGCAATCCATAACCCGGATTTGCCAGGAACCCTTCTTACTCCTCCTACTTGCATGTGACACTGGGCTTAGGATCTGCATAGGAAACACACACACAAGCACACACCTACCTTTGTTGCCTGCAGATGCCTCCTTGGCTGTCCCCAAACGGTATCAAACCAACACCCACGGGAAGCTGTAAGCATAGAGGACATGCCTGCACCCCATTGGACTTACCTGTGTGGGTTAAACCCGGGTTATTTGACAACCTATGGCGGTGATGGTTCTGCTCAGGCAGAGCAGTGCTGATGCTCCTCATAAAGCTGTCGCTGCTGTGAAGGTTCTAGGTGACATCACAAATCCCTATGGTTACATACACAACAAAGCTGGGTTGTTGTTGTTTACACTCTGCAAGGCCTGTGGAAGTGAGTGACATCATAGCACTGCAGTTCTGAGGGTTCTAGATGGATGCAACAATCTCCTGTTGCTTCTATGAAGGCCATAATAGACGACATCACCAAACAGCTCCATAGTCACATACACAGCAAAGGAGAGATGTTGTTTACACCTAGTGATGTCAGTGGTATTGAGTGACATCACAGCACAGTGCTAAGGCTCCTGGGCCTGGACACAGCAGCGGCTGCAATATCTCAACGGAGAATACGTTTATATATATGTGTGTGTGTGCGCGTATATATATATATATATATATATATATATATATATATATATATATATATATATATATTTCTCCGCCGAAATCACTTTTAAACCCATTTCCACCTTTTTTTCCCTTCTCTTCCTCTTACTTTTTTTTCACGTTTTTTTACGTTTTTCTCCTTTTCGCCTCTTTTCTGGGCGTATTATTCTTCTTTTTCTTCTTTTTTTTCGTCTAATGCATACCCCATCAGTGCAGCAATGCTTATTCAATACCGCCAGCAGATGGAGACACTGGGGGATAATTTTCTAAGGATTTATACTGATTTTTCCTGTCTGAATTTGTCGCACAGAAAGTTGCAGGCCAAATATGTGTGACATTTCTGCGACTTTAGCTTCTAGAGCATTTTTACAACATTATACATAGGTGCTGAATACATAAAAAGCGACTGTTCAGCGACAGACAAGTCGCATCGGCTGAAAGTAGGCCAGAATGTCAGTCCATGTTGGAGCAGGTTTAGATACAGTCTAAAGCATAGATCTCAAAGTCTGTGCACAGAATTTAGCAAGGGCCTCGCACCTTCTGATGCATCAGGTAGGTGCACAATAGCATAGCCTAACCCTCTGTACTTTGGTCTATATTGATGCGGGACATAGACAGCCAGCTGATGACCAATCCATTAGTGCAATGGATGGCTGGAAGCATTTGTCTTTGCCTTTGCAATACCACAGAAGCAATGCATGGTCAATGTACAGCAATGACACACCTGTGTGAACAGCCAGGAGACCCCCCCCCCATGTTATGTTACATAGTTACATAGTTAGTACGGTCGAAAAAAGACATATGTCCATCAAGTTCAACCAGGGAATTAAGGGGTAGGGGTGTGGCGCGATATTGGGGAAGGGATGAGATTTTATATTTCTTCATAAGCATTAATCTTATTTTGTCAATTAGGAACATTCAGCACCCACCCGCTATCAAGGCAGCTGCCTATCATGTCATGCCCTACCTGCACAGGTGTGCTGGCTACTCAAATGATCCAATTAAGGAGGCCATTTAGTCAGCAGCAGCAGAAGTCCTGTGCCTGGACGCTCCAACAGCGGCCAGACACAAGCAGAAGCAGAAGCAGCAGCAGCACCACCTTTTGTTTTTTGGCTGCAGCAGCAGCAGCAAGGCCCACAGGGCTGGCTAGCTGGCTAGCCAGCAAGCAGGTAGCAATGAAAGTAGGAATCTTTCTTTTTAACCCTGTAAGGGGGTGGTGCACTGTACCCGAAGATACTGCCATATCGGGTCAATGCATAGGGCGACGGAAGCAAGCTTCGAAATCGGCCCCCGTTCTCAAAAATCCATTTAATATATGGTCCCCAGATAGGGGACGTATCAGATATTAAACTGATAAGAACAGATACTACACTTGATCTTAGCCAAAAGGCCGAGAAGCGATAACCGTGAAAGGGGCGGGCCCAACAAGGTCCCCTTCATGGGCACTATCACTGCTTGCTGTCAGGGAGGCTGCCAGACAATTTTCCATGCACACTCTGGGCTGGGGGGCAGTCAACCACCAGTACACACAGCAGAACCTAAACCCATACCATTATTGCTAAGCAGCAAGACAGGGGCCCATTGCACTCCCACGGGGCCTTTTTAAATGCAATCCATAACCCGGATTTGCCAGGAACCCTTCTTACTCCTCCTACTTGCATGTGACACTGGGCTTAGGATCTGCATAGGAAACACACACACAAGCACACACCTACCTTTGTTGCCTGCAGATGCCTCCTTGGCTGTCCCCAAACGGTATCAAACCAACACCCACGGGAAGCTGTAAGCATAGAGGACATGCCTGCACCCCATTGGACTTACCTGTGTGGGTTAAACCCGGGTTATTTGACAACCTATGGCGGTGATGGTTCTGCTCAGGCAGAGCAGTGCTGATGCTCCTCATAAAGCTCTCGCTGCTGTGAAGGTTCTAGGTGACATCACAAATCCCTATGGTTACATACACAACAAAGCTGGGTTGTTGTTGTTTACACTCTGCAAGGCCTGTGGAAGTGAGTGACATCATAGCACTGTAGTTCTGAGGGTTCTAGATGGATGCAACAATCTCCTGTTGCTTCTATGAAGGCCATAATAGACGACATCACCAAACAGCTCCATAGTCACATACACAGCAAAGGAGAGATGTTGTTTACACCTAGTGATGTCAGTGGTATTGAGTGACATCACAGCACAGTGCTAAGGCTCCTGGGCCTGGACACAGCAGCGGCTGCAATATCTCAACGGAGAATACGTTTATATATATGTGTGTGTGTGCGCGTATATATATATATATATATATATATATATATATATATATATATATATTTCTCCGCCGAAATCACTTTTAAACCCATTTCCACCTTTTTTTCCCTTCTCTTCCTCTTACTTTTTTTTCACGTTTTTTTACGTTTTTCTCCTTTTCGCCTCTTTTCTGGGCGTATTATTCTTCTTTTTCTTCTTTTTTTTCGTCTAATGCATACCCCATCAGTGCAGCAATGCTTATTCAATACCGCCAGCAGATGGAGACACTGGGGGATAATTTTCTAAGGATTTATACTGATTTTTCCTGTCTGAATTTGTCGCACAGAAAGTTGCAGGCCAAATATGTGTGACATTTCTGCGACTTTAGCTTCTAGAGCATTTTTACAACATTATACATAGGTGCTGAATACATAAAAAGCGACTGTTCAGCGACAGACAAGTCGCATCGGCTGAAAGTAGGCCAGAATGTCAGTCCATGTTGGAGCAGGTTTAGATACAGTCTAAAGCATAGATCTCAAAGTCTGTGCACAGAATTTAGCAAGGGCCTCGCACCTTCTGATGCATCAGGTAGGTGCACAATAGCATAGCCTAACCCTCTGTACTTTGGTCTATATTGATGCGGGACATAGACAGCCAGCTGATGACCAATCCATTAGTGCAATGGATGGCTGGAAGCATTTGTCTTTGCCTTTGCAATACCACAGAAGCAATGCATGGTCAATGTACAGCAATGACACACCTGTGTGAACAGCCAGGAGACCCCCCCCCCCCCATGTTATGTTACATAGTTACATAGTTAGTACGGTCGAAAAAAGACATATGTCCATCAAGTTCAACCAGGGAATTAAGGGGTAGGGGTGTGGCGCGATATTGGGGAAGGGATGAGATTTTATATTTCTTCATAAGCATTAATCTTATTTTGTCAATTAGGAACATTCAGCACCCACCCGCTATCAAGGCAGCTGCCTATCATGTCATGCCCTACCTGCACAGGTGTGCTGGCTACTCAAATGATCCAATTAAGGAGGCCATTTAGTCAGCAGCAGCAGAAGTCCTGTGCCTGGACGCTCCAACAGCGGCCAGACACAAGCAGAAGCAGAAGCAGCAGCAGCACCACCTTTTGTTTTTTGGCTGCAGCAGCAGCAGCAAGGCCCACAGGGCTGGCTAGCTGGCTAGCCAGCAAGCAGGTAGCAATGAAAGTAGGAATCTTTCTTTTTAACCCTGTAAGGGGGTGGTGCACTGTACCCGAAGATACTGCCATATCGGGTCAATGCATAGGGCGACGGAAGCAAGCTTCGAAATCGGCCCCCGTTCTCAAAAATCCATTTAATATATGGTCCCCAGATAGGGGACGTATCAGATATTAAACTGATAAGAACAGATACTACACTTGATCTTAGCCAAAAGGCCGAGAAGCGATAACCGTGAAAGGGGCGGGCCCAACAAGGTCCCCTTCATGGGCACTATCACTGCTTGCTGTCAGGGAGGCTGCCAGACAATTTTCCATGCACACTCTGGGCTGGGGGGCAGTCAACCACCAGTACACACAGCAGAACCTAAACCCATACCATTATTGCTAAGCAGCAAGACAGGGGCCCATTGCACTCCCACGGGGCCTTTTTAAATGCAATCCATGACCCGGATTTGCCAGGAACCCTTCTTACTCCTCCTACTTGCATGTGACACTGGGCTTAGGATCTGCATAGGAAACACACACACAAGCAAACACCTACCTTTGTTGCCTGCAGATGCCTCCTTGGCTGTCCCCAAACGGTATCAAACCAACACCCACGGGAAGCTGTAAGCATAGAGGACATGCCTGCACCCCATTGGACTTACCTGTGTGGGTTAAACCCGGGTTATTTGACAACCTATGGCGGTGATGGTTCTGCTCAGGCAGAGCAGTGCTGATGCTCCTCATAAAGCTGTCGCTGCTGTGAAGGTTCTAGGTGACATCACAAATCCCTATGGTTACATACACAACAAAGCTGGGTTGTTGTTGTTTACACTCTGCAAGGCCTGTGGAAGTGAGTGACATCATAGCACTGTAGTTCTGAGGGTTCTAGATGGATGCAACAATCTCCTGTTGCTTCTATGAAGGCCATAATAGACGACATCACCAAACAGCTCCATAGTCACATACACAGCAAAGGAGAGATGTTGTTTACACCTAGTGATGTCAGTGGTATTGAGTGACATCACAGCACAGTGCTAAGGCTCCTGGGCCTGGACACAGCAGCGGCTGCAATATCTCAACGGAGAATACGTTTATATATATGTGTGTGTGTGCGCGTATATATATATATATATATATATATATATATATATATATATATTTCTCCGCCGAAATCACTTTTAAACCCATTTCCACCTTTTTTTCCCTTCTCTTCCTCTTACTTTTTTGTTCACGTTTTTTTACGTTTTTCTCCTTTTCGCCTCTTTTCTGGGCGTATTATTCTTCTTTTTCTTCTTTTTTTTCGTCTAATGCATACCCCATCAGTGCAGCAATGCTTATTCAATACCGCCAGCAGATGGAGACACTGGGGGATAATTTTCTAAGGATTTATACTGATTTTTCCTGTCTGAATTTGTCGCACAGAAAGTTGCAGGCCAAATATGTGTGACATTTCTGCGACTTTAGCTTCTAGAGCATTTTTACAACATTATACATAGGTGCTGAATACATAAAAAGCGACTGTTCAGCGACAGACAAGTCGCATCGGCTGAAAGTAGGCCAGAATGTCAGTCCATGTTGGAGCAGGTTTAGATACAGTCTAAAGCATAGATCTCAAAGTCTGTGCACAGAATTTAGCAAGGGCCTCGCACCTTCTGATGCATCAGGTAGGTGCACAATAGCATAGCCTAACCCTCTGTACTTTGGTCTATATTGATGCGGGACATAGACAGCCAGCTGATGACCAATCCATTAGTGCAATGGATGGCTGGAAGCATTTGTCTTTGCCTTTGCAATACCACAGAAGCAATGCATGGTCAATGTACAGCAATGACACACCTGTGTGAACAGCCAGGAGACCCCCCCCCCCCCCCCCCCCCATGTTATGTTACATAGTTACATAGTTAGTACGGTCGAAAAAAGACATATGTCCATCAAGTTCAACCAGGGAATTAAGGGGTAGGGGTGTGGCGCGATATTGGGGAAGGGATGAGATTTTATATTTCTTCATAAGCATTAATCTTATTTTGTCAATTAGGAACATTCAGCACCCACCCGCTATCAAGGCAGCTGCCTATCATGTCATGCCCTACCTGCACAGGTGTGCTGGCTACTCAAATGATCCAATTAAGGAGGCCATTTAGTCAGCAGCAGCAGAAGTCCTGTGCCTGGACGCTCCAACAGCGGCCAGACACAAGCAGAAGCAGAAGCAGCAGCAGCACCACCTTTTGTTTTTTGGCTGCAGCAGCAGCAAGGCCCACAGGGCTGGCTAGCTGGCTAGCCAGCAAGCAGGTAGCAATGAAAGTAGGAATCTTTCTTTTTAACCCTGTAAGGGGGTGGTGCACTGTACCCGAAGATACTGCCATATCGGGTCAATGCATAGGGCGACGGAAGCAAGCTTCGAAATCGGCCCCCGTTCTCAAAAATCCATTTAATATATGGTCCCCAGATAGGGGACGTATCAGATATTAAACTGATAAGAACAGATACTACACTTGATCTTAGCCAAAAGGCCGAGAAGCGATAACCGTGAAAGGGGCGGGCCCAACAAGGTCCCCTTCATGGGCACTATCACTGCTTGCTGTCAGGGAGGCTGCCAGACAATTTTCCATGCACACTCTGGGCTGGGGGGCAGTCAACCACCAGTACACACAGCAGAACCTAAACCCATACCATTATTGCTAAGCAGCAAGACAGGGGCCCATTGCACTCCCACGGGGCCTTTTTAAATGCAATCCATAACCCGGATTTGCCAGGAACCCTTCTTACTCCTCCTACTTGCATGTGACACTGGGCTTAGGATCTGCATAGGAAACACACACACAAGCACACATCTACCTTTGTTGCCTGCAGATGCCTCCTTGGCTGTCCCCAAACGGTATCAAACCAACACCCACGGGAAGCTGTAAGCATAGAGGACATGCCTGCACCCCATTGGACTTACCTGTGTGGGTTAAACCCGGGTTATTTGACAACCTATGGCGGTGATGGTTCTGCTCAGGCAGAGCAGTGCTGATGCTCCTCATAAAGCTGTCGCTGCTGTGAAGGTTCTAGGTGACATCACAAATCCCTATGGTTACATACACAACAAAGCTGGGTTGTTGTTGTTTACACTCTGCAAGGCCTGTGGAAGTGAGTGACATCATAGCACTGTAGTTCTGAGGGTTCTAGATGGATGCAACAATCTCCTGTTGCTTCTATGAAGGCCATAATAGACGACATCACCAAACAGCTCCATAGTCACATACACAGCAAAGGAGAGATGTTGTTTACACCTAGTGATGTCAGTGGTATTGAGTGACATCACAGCACAGTGCTAAGGCTCCTGGGCCTGGACACAGCAGCGGCTGCAATATCTCAACGGAGAATACGTTTATATATATGTGTGTGTGTGCGCGTATATATATATATATATATATATATATATATATATATATATATTTCTCCGCCGAAATCACTTTTAAACCCATTTCCACCTTTTTTTCCCTTCTCTTCCTCTTACTTTTTTTTCACGTTTTTTTACGTTTTTCTCCTTTTCGCCTCTTTTCTGGGCGTATTATTCTTCTTTTTCTTCTTTTTTTTCGTCTAATGCATACCCCATCAGTGCAGCAATGCTTATTCAATACCGCCAGCAGATGGAGACACTGGGGGATAATTTTCTAAGGATTTATACTGATTTTTCCTGTCTGAATTTGTCGCACAGAAAGTTGCAGGCCAAATATGTGTGACATTTCTGCGACTTTAGCTTCTAGAGCATTTTTACAACATTATACATAGGTGCTGAATACATAAAAAGCGACTGTTCAGTGACAGACAAGTCGCATCGGCTGAAAGTAGGCCAGAATGTCAGTCCATGTTGGAGCAGGTTTAGATACAGTCTAAAGCATAGATCTCAAAGTCTGTGCACAGAATTTAGCAAGGGCCTCGCACCTTCTGATGCATCAGGTAGGTGCACAATAGCATAGCCTAACCCTCTGTACTTTGGTCTATATTGATGCGGGACATAGACAGCCAGCTGATGACCAATCCATTAGTGCAATGGATGGCTGGAAGCATTTGTCTTTGCCTTTGCAATACCACAGAAGCAATGCATGGTCAATGTACAGCAATGACACACCTGTGTGAACAGCCAGGAGACCCCCCCCCCCATGTTATGTTACATAGTTACATAGTTAGTACGGTCGAAAAAAGACATATGTCCATCAAGTTCAACCAGGGAATTAAGGGGTAGGGGTGTGGCGCGATATTGGGGAAGGGATGAGATTTTATATTTCTTCATAAGCATTAATCTTATTTTGTCAATTAGGAACATTCAGCACCCACCCGCTATCAAGGCAGCTGCCTATCATGTCATGCCCTACCTGCACAGGTGTGCTGGCTACTCAAATGATCCAATTAAGGAGGCCATTTAGTCAGCAGCAGCAGAAGTCCTGTGCCTGGACGCTCCAACAGCGGCCAGACACAAGCAGAAGCAGAAGCAGCAGCAGCACCACCTTTTGTTTTTTGGCTGCAGCAGCAGCAGCAGCAAGGCCCACAGGGCTGGCTAGCTGGCTAGCCAGCAAGCAGGTAGCAATGAAAGTAGGAATCTTTCTTTTTAACCCTGTAAGGGGGTGGTGCACTGTACCCGAAGATACTGCCATATCGGGTCAATGCATAGGGCGACGGAAGCAAGCTTCGAAATCGGCCCCCGTTCTCAAAAATCCATTTAATATATGGTCCCCAGATAGGGGACGTATCAGATATTAAACTGATAAGAACAGATACTACACTTGATCTTAGCCAAAAGGCCGAGAAGCGATAACCGTGAAAGGGGCGGGCCCAACAAGGTCCCCTTCATGGGCACTATCACTGCTTGCTGTCAGGGAGGCTGCCAGACAATTTTCCATGCACACTCTGGGCTGGGGGGCAGTCAACCACCAGTACACACAGCAGAACCTAAACCCATACCATTATTGCTAAGCAGCAAGACAGGGGCCCATTGCACTCCCACGGGGCCTTTTTAAATGCAATCCATAACCCGGATTTGCCAGGAACCCTTCTTACTCCTCCTACTTGCATGTGACACTGGGCTTAGGATCTGCATAGGAAACACACACACAAGCACACACCTACCTTTGTTGCCTGCAGATGCCTCCTTGGCTGTCCCCAAACGGTATCAAACCAACACCCACGGGAAGCTGTAAGCATAGAGGACATGCCTGCACCCCATTGGACTTACCTGTGTGGGTTAAACCCGGGTTATTTGACAACCTATGGCGGTGATGGTTCTGCTCAGGCAGAGCAGTGCTGATGCTCCTCATAAAGCTGTCGCTGCTGTGAAGGTTCTAGGTGACATCACAAATCCCTATGGTTACATACACAACAAAGCTGGGTTGTTGTTGTTTACACTCTGCAAGGCCTGTGGAAGTGAGTGACATCATAGCACTGTAGTTCTGAGGGTTCTAGATGGATGCAACAATCTCCTGTTGCTTCTATGAAGGCCATAATAGACGACATCACCAAACAGCTCCATAGTCACATACACAGCAAAGGAGAGATGTTGTTTACACCTAGTGATGTCAGTGGTATTGAGTGACATCACAGCACAGTGCTAAGGCTCCTGGGCCTGGACACAGCAGCGGCTGCAATATCTCAACGGAGAATACGTTTATATATATGTGTGTGTGTGCGCGTATATATATATATATATATATATATATATATATATATATATATATATTTCTCCGCCGAAATCACTTTTAAACCCATTTCCACCTTTTTTTCCCTTCTCTTCCTCTTACTTTTTTTTCACGTTTTTTTACGTTTTTCTCCTTTTCGCCTCTTTTCTGGGCGTATTATTCTTCTTTTTCTTCTTTTTTTTCGTCTAATGCATACCCCATCAGTGCAGCAATGCTTATTCAATACCGCCAGCAGATGGAGACACTGGGGGATAATTTTCTAAGGATTTATACTGATTTTTCCTGTCTGAATTTGTCGCACAGAAAGTTGCAGGCCAAATATGTGTGACATTTCTGCGACTTTAGCTTCTAGAGCATTTTTACAACATTATACATAGGTGCTGAATACATAAAAAGCGACTGTTCAGCGACAGACAAGTCGCATCGGCTGAAAGTAGGCCAGAATGTCAGTCCATGTTGGAGCAGGTTTAGATACAGTCTAAAGCATAGATCTCAAAGTCTGTGCACAGAATTTAGCAAGGGCCTCGCACCTTCTGATGCATCAGGTAGGTGCACAATAGCATAGCCTAACCCTCTGTACTTTGGTCTATATTGATGCGGGACATAGACAGCCAGCTGATGACCAATCCATTAGTGCAATGGATGGCTGGAAGCATTTGTCTTTGCCTTTGCAATACCACAGAAGCAATGCATGGTCAATGTACAGCAATGACACACCTGTGTGAACAGCCAGGAGACCCCCCCCCCCCCCCCCATGTTATGTTACATAGTTACATAGTTAGTACGGTCGAAAAAAGACATATGTCCATCAAGTTCAACCAGGGAATTAAGGGGTAGGGGTGTGGCGCGATATTGGGGAAGGGATGAGATTTTATATTTCTTCATAAGCATTAATCTTATTTTGTCAATTAGGAACATTCAGCACCCACCCGCTATCAAGGCAGCTGCCTATCATGTCATGCCCTACCTGCACAGGTGTGCTGGCTACTCAAATGATCCAATTAAGGAGGCCATTTAGTCAGCAGCAGCAGAAGTCCTGTGCCTGGACGCTCCAACAGCGGCCAGACACAAGCAGAAGCAGAAGCAGCAGCAGCACCACCTTTTGTTTTTTGGCTGCAGCAGCAGCAGCAGCAAGGCCCACAGGGCTGGCTAGCTGGCTAGCCAGCAAGCAGGTAGCAATGAAAGTAGGAATCTTTCTTTTTAACCCTGTAAGGGGGTGGTGCACTGTACCCGAAGATACTGCCATATCGGGTCAATGCATAGGGCGACGGAAGCAAGCTTCGAAATCGGCCCCCGTTCTCAAAAATCCATTTAATATATGGTCCCCAGATAGGGGACGTATCAGATATTAAACTGATAAGAACAGATACTACACTTGATCTTAGCCAAAAGGCCGAGAAGCGATAACCGTGAAAGGGGCGGGCCCAACAAGGTCCCCTTCATGGGCACTATCACTGCTTGCTGTCAGGGAGGCTGCCAGACAATTTTCCATGCACACACTGGGCTGGGGGGCAGTCAACCACCAGTACACACAGCAGAACCTAAACCCATACCATTATTGCTAAGCAGCAAGACAGGGGCCCATTGCACTCCCACGGGGCCTTTTTAAATGCAATCCATAACCCGGATTTGCCAGGAACCCTTCTTACTCCTCCTACTTGCATGTGACACTGGGCTTAGGATCTGCATAGGAAACACACACACAAGCACACACCTACCTTTGTTGCCTGCAGATGCCTCCTTGGCTGTCCCCAAACGGTATCAAACCAACACCCACGGGAAGCTGTAAGCATAGAGGACATGCCTGCACCCCATTGGACTTACCTGTGTGGGTTAAACCCGGGTTATTTGACAACCTATGGCGGTGATGGTTCTGCTCAGGCAGAGCAGTGCTGATGCTCCTCATAAAGCTGTCGCTGCTGTGAAGGTTCTAGGTGACATCACAAATCCCTATGGTTACATACACAACAAAGCTGGGTTGTTGTTGTTTACACTCTGCAAGGCCTGTGGAAGTGAGTGACATCATAGCACTGTAGTTCTGAGGGTTCTAGATGGATGCAACAATCTCCTGTTGCTTCTATGAAGGCCATAATAGACGACATCACCAAACAGCTCCATAGTCACATACACAGCAAAGGAGAGATGTTGTTTACACCTAGTGATGTCAGTGGTATTGAGTGACATCACAGCACAGTGCTAAGGCTCCTGGGCCTGGACACAGCAGCGGCTGCAATATCTCAACGGAGAATACGTTTATATATATGTGTGTGTGTGCGCGTATATATATATATATATATATATATATATATATATATATATTTCTCCGCCGAAATCACTTTTAAACCCATTTCCACCTTTTTTTCCCTTCTCTTCCTCTTACTTTTTTTTCACGTTTTTTTACGTTTTTCTCCTTTTCGCCTCTTTTCTGGGCGTATTATTCTTCTTTTTCTTCTTTTTTTTCGTCTAATGCATACCCCATCAGTGCAGCAATGCTTATTAAATACCGCCAGCAGATGGAGACACTGGGGGATAATTTTCTAAGGATTTATACTGATTTTTCCTGTCTGAATTTGTCGCACAGAAAGTTGCAGGCCAAATATGTGTGACATTTCTGCGACTTTAGCTTCTAGAGCATTTTTACAACATTATACATAGGTGCTGAATACATAAAAAGCGACTGTTCAGCGACAGACAAGTCGCATCGGCTGAAAGTAGGCCAGAATGTCAGTCCATGTTGGAGCAGGTTTAGATACAGTCTAAAGCATAGATCTCAAAGTCTGTGCACAGAATTTAGCAAGGGCCTCGCACCTTCTGATGCATCAGGTAGGTGCACAATAGCATAGCCTAACCCTCTGTACTTTGGTCTATATTGATGCGGGACATAGACAGCCAGCTGATGACCAATCCATTAGTGCAATGGATGGCTGGAAGCATTTGTCTTTGCCTTTGCAATACCACAGAAGCAATGCATGGTCAATGTACAGCAATGACACACCTGTGTGAACAGCCAGGAGACCCCCCCCCCCCCCCCCCATGTTATGTTACATAGTTACATAGTTAGTACGGTCGAAAAAAGACATATGTCCATCAAGTTCAACCAGGGAATTAAGGGGTAGGGGTGTGGCGCGATATTGGGGAAGGGATGAGATTTTATATTTCTTCATAAGCATTAATCTTATTTTGTCAATTAGGAACATTCAGCACCCACCCGCTATCAAGGCAGCTGCCTATCATGTCATGCCCTACCTGCACAGGTGTGCTGGCTACTCAAATGATCCAATTAAGGAGGCCATTTAGTCAGTAGCAGCAGAAGTCCTGTGCCTGGACGCTCCAACAGCGGCCAGACACAAGCAGAAGCAGAAGCAGCAGCAGCACCACCTTTTGTTTTTTGGCTGCAGCAGCAGCAGCAGCAAGGCCCACAGGGCTGGCTAGCTGGCTAGCCAGCAAGCAGGTAGCAATGAAAGTAGGAATCTTTCTTTTTAACCCTGTAAGGGGGTGGTGCACTGTACCCGAAGATACTGCCATATCGGGTCAATGCATAGGGCGACGGAAGCAAGCTTCGAAATCGGCCCCCGTTCTCAAAAATCCATTTAATATATGGTCCCCAGATAGGGGACGTATCAGATATTAAACTGATAAGAACAGATACTACACTTGATCTTAGCCAAAAGGCCGAGAAGCGATAACCGTGAAAGGGGCGGGCCCAACAAGGTCCCCTTCATGGGCACTATCACTGCTTGCTGTCAGGGAGGCTGCCAGACAATTTTCCATGCACACTCTGGGCTGGGGGGCAGTCAACCACCAGTACACACAGCAGAACCTAAACCCATACCATTATTGCTAAGCAGCAAGACAGGGGCCCATTGCACTCCCACGGGGCCTTTTTAAATGCAATCCATAACCCGGATTTGCCAGGAACCCTTCTTACTCCTCCTACTTGCATGTGACACTGGGCTTAGGATCTGCATAGGAAACACACACACAAGCACACACCTACCTTTGTTGCCTGCAGATGCCTCCTTGGCTGTCCCCAAACGGTATCAAACCAACACCCACGGGAAGCTGTAAGCATAGAGGACATGCCTGCACCCCATTGGACTTACCTGTGTGGGTTAAACCCGGGTTATTTGACAACCTATGGCGGTGATGGTTCTGCTCAGGCAGAGCAGTGCTGATGCTCCTCATAAAGCTGTCGCTGCTGTGAAGGTTCTAGGTGACATCACAAATCCCTATGGTTACATACACAACAAAGCTGGGTTGTTGTTGTTTACACTCTGCAAGGCCTGTGGAAGTGAGTGACATCATAGCACTGTAGTTCTGAGGGTTCTAGATGGATGCAACAATCTCCTGTTGCTTCTATGAAGGCCATAATAGACGACATCACCAAACAGCTCCATAGTCACATACACAGCAAAGGAGAGATGTTGTTTACACCTAGTGATGTCAGTGGTATTGAGTGACATCACAGCACAGTGCTAAGGCTCCTGGGCCTGGACACAGCAGCGGCTGCAATATCTCAACGGAGAATACGTTTATATATATGTGTGTGTGTGCGCGTATATATATATATATATATATATATATATATATATATATATTTCTCCGCCGAAATCACTTTTAAACCCATTTCCACCTTTTTTTCCCTTCTCTTCCTCTTACTTTTTTTTCACGTTTTTTTACGTTTTTCTCCTTTTCGCCTCTTTTCTGGGCGTATTATTCTTCTTTTTCTTCTTTTTTTTCGTCTAATGCATACCCCATCAGTGCAGCAATGCTTATTCAATACCGCCAGCAGATGGAGACACTGGGGGATAATTTTCTAAGGATTTATACTGATTTTTCCTGTCTGAATTTGTCGCACAGAAAGTTGCAGGCCAAATATGTGTGACATTTCTGCGACTTTAGCTTCTAGAGCATTTTTACAACATTATACATAGGTGCTGAATACATAAAAAGCGACTGTTCAGCGACAGACAAGTCGCATCGGCTGAAAGTAGGCCAGAATGTCAGTCCATGTTGGAGCAGGTTTAGATACAGTCTAAAGCATAGATCTCAAAGTCTGTGCACAGAATTTAGCAAGGGCCTCGCACCTTCTGATGCATCAGGTAGGTGCACAATAGCATAGCCTAACCCTCTGTACTTTGGTCTATATTGATGCGGGACATAGACAGCCAGCTGATGACCAATCCATTAGTTGTCAGGGAGGCTGCCAGACAATTTTCCATGCACACTCTGGGCTGGGGGGCAGTCAACCACCAGTACACACAGCAGAACCTAAACCCATACCATTATTGCTAAGCAGCAAGACAGGGGCCCATTGCACTCCCACGGGGCCTTTTTAAATGCAATCCATAACCCGGATTTGCCAGGAACCCTTCTTACTCCTCCTACTTGCATGTGACACTGGGCTTAGGATCTGCATAGGAAACACACACACAAGCACACACCTACCTTTGTTGCCTGCAGATGCCTCCTTGGCTGTCCCCAAACGGTATCAAACCAACACCCACGGGAAGCTGTAAGCATAGAGGACATGCCTGCACCCCATTGGACTTACCTGTGTGGGTTAAACCCGGGTTATTTGACAACCTATGGCGGTGATGGTTCTGCTCAGGCAGAGCAGTGCTGATGCTCCTCATAAAGCTGTCGCTGCTGTGAAGGTTCTAGGTGACATCACAAATCCCTATGGTTACATACACAACAAAGCTGGGTTGTTGTTGTTTACACTCTGCAAGGCCTGTGGAAGTGAGTGACATCATAGCACTGTAGTTCTGAGGGTTCTAGATGGATGCAACAATCTCCTGTTGCTTCTATGAAGGCCATAATAGACGACATCACCAAACAGCTCCATAGTCACATACACAGCAAAGGAGAGATGTTGTTTACACCTAGTGATGTCAGTGGTATTGAGTGACATCACAGCACAGTGCTAAGGCTCCTGGGCCTGGACACAGCAGCGGCTGCAATATCTCAACGGAGAATACGTTTATATATATGTGTGTGTGTGCGCGTATATATATATATATATATATATATATATATATATATATATATATATATTTCTCCGCCGAAATCACTTTTAAACCCATTTCCACCTTTTTTTCCCTTCTCTTCCTCTTACTTTTTTTTCACGTTTTTTTACGTTTTTCTCCTTTTCGCCTCTTTTCTGGGCGTATTATTCTTCTTTTTCTTCTTTTTTTTCGTCTAATGCATACCCCATCAGTGCAGCAATGCTTATTCAATACCGCCAGCAGATGGAGACACTGGGGGATAATTTTCTAAGGATTTATACTGATTTTTCCTGTCTGAATTTGTCGCACAGAAAGTTGCAGGCCAAATATGTGTGACATTTCTGCGACTTTAGCTTCTAGAGCATTTTTACAACATTATACATAGGTGCTGAATACATAAAAAGCGACTGTTCAGCGACAGACAAGTCGCATTGGCTGAAAGTAGGCCAGAATGTCAGTCCATGTTGGAGCAGGTTTAGATACAGTCTAAAGCATAGATCTCAAAGTCTGTGCACAGAATTTAGCAAGGGCCTCGCACCTTCTGATGCATCAGGTAGGTGCACAATAGCATAGCCTAACCCTCTGTACTTTGGTCTATATTGATGCGGGACATAGACAGCCAGCTGATGACCAATCCATTAGTGCAATGGATGGCTGGAAGCATTTGTCTTTGCCTTTGCAATACCACAGAAGCAATGCATGGTCAATGTACAGCAATGACACACCTGTGTGAACAGCCAGGAGACCCCCCCCCCCCCATGTTATGTTACATAGTTACATAGTTAGTACGGTCGAAAAAAGACATATGTCCATCAAGTTCAACCAGGGAATTAAGGGGTAGGGGTGTGGCGCGATATTGGGGAAGGGATGAGATTTTATATTTCTTCATAAGCATTAATCTTATTTTGTCAATTAGGAACATTCAGCAACCACCCGCTATCAAGGCAGCTGCCTATCATGTCATGCCCTACCTGCACAGGTGTGCTGGCTACTCAAATGATCCAATTAAGGAGGCCATTTAGTCAGCAGCAGCAGAAGTCCTGTGCCTGGACGCTCCAACAGCGGCCAGACACAAGCAGAAGCAGAAGCAGCACCACCTTTTGTTTTTTGGCTGCAGCAGCAGCAAGGCCCACAGGGCTGGCTAGCTGGCTAGCCAGCAAGCAGGTAGCAATGAAAGTAGGAATCTTTCTTTTTAACCCTGTAAGGGGGTGGTGCACTGTACCCGAAGATACTGCCATATCGGGTCAATGCATAGGGCGACGGAAGCAAGCTTCGAAATCGGCCCCCGTTCTCAAAAATCCATTTAATATATGGTCCCCAGATAGGGGACGTATCAGATATTAAACTGATAAGAACAGATACTACACTTGATCTTAGCCAAAAGGCCGAGAAGCGATAACCGTGAAAGGGGCGGGCCCAACAAGGTCCCCTTCATGGGCACTATCACTGCTTGCTGTCAGGGAGGCTGCCAGACAATTTTCCATGCACACTCTGGGCTGGGGGGCAGTCAACCACCAGTACACACAGCAGAACCTAAACCCATACCATTATTGCTAAGCAGCAAGACAGGGGCCCATTGCACTCCCACGGGGCCTTTTTAAATGCAATCCATAACCCGGATTTGCCAGGAACCCTTCTTACTCCTCCTACTTGCATGTGACACTGGGCTTAGGATCTGCATAGGAAACACACACACAAGCACACACCTACCTTTGTTGCCTGCAGATGCCTCCTTGGCTGTCCCCAAACGGTATCAAACCAACACCCACGGGAAGCTGTAAGCATAGAGGACATGCCTGCACCCCATTGGACTTACCTGTGTGGGTTAAATCCGGGTTATTTGACAACCTATGGCGGTGATGGTTCTGCTCAGGCAGAGCAGTGCTGATGCTCCTCATAAAGCTGTCGCTGCTGTGAAGGTTCTAGGTGACATCACAAATCCCTATGGTTACATACACAACAAAGCTGGGTTGTTGTTGTTTACACTCTGCAAGGCCTGTGGAAGTGAGTGACATCATAGCACTGTAGTTCTGAGGGTTCTAGATGGATGCAACAATCTCCTGTTGCTTCTATGAAGGCCATAATAGACGACATCACCAAACAGCTCCATAGTCACATACACAGCAAAGGAGAGATGTTGTTTACACCTAGTGATGTCAGTGGTATTGAGTGACATCACAGCACAGTGCTAAGGCTCCTGGGCCTGGACACAGCAGCGGCTGCAATATCTCAACGGAGAATACGTTTATATATATGTGTGTGTGTGCGCGTATATATATATATATATATATATATATATATATATATATATATATATTTCTCCGCCGAAATCACTTTTAAACCCATTTCCACCTTTTTTTCCCTTCTCTTCCTCTTACTTTTTTTTCACGTTTTTTTACGTTTTTCTCCTTTTCGCCTCTTTTCTGGGCGTATTATTCTTCTTTTTCTTCTTTTTTTTCGTCTAATGCATACCCCATCAGTGCAGCAATGCTTATTCAATACCGCCAGCAGATGGAGACACTGGGGGATAATTTTCTAAGGATTTATACTGTTTTTTCCTGTCTGAATTTGTCGCACAGAAAGTTGCAGGCCAAATATGTGTGACATTTCTGCGACTTTAGCTTCTAGAGCATTTTTACAACATTATACATAGGTGCTGAATACATAAAAAGCGACTGTTCAGCGACAGACAAGTCGCATCGGCTGAAAGTAGGCCAGAATGTCAGTCCATGTTGGAGCAGGTTTAGATACAGTCTAAAGCATAGATCTCAAAGTCTGTGCACAGAATTTAGCAAGGGCCTCGCACCTTCTGATGCATCAGGTAGGTGCACAATAGCATAGCCTAACCCTCTGTACTTTGGTCTATATTGATGCGGGACATAGACAGCCAGCTGATGACCAATCCATTAGTGCAATGGATGGCTGGAAGCATTTGTCTTTGCCTTTGCAATACCACAGAAGCAATGCATGGTCAATGTACAGCAATGACACACCTGTGTGAACAGCCAGGAGACCCCCCCCCCCCCCCCATGTTATGTTACATAGTTACATAGTTAGTACGGTCGAAAAAAGACATATGTCCATCAAGTTCAACCAGGGAATTAAGGGGTAGGGGTGTGGCGCGATATTGGGGAAGGGATGAGATTTTATATTTCTTCATAAGCATTAATCTTATTTTGTCAATTAGGAACATTCAGCACCCACCCGCTATCAAGGCAGCTGCCTATCATGTCATGCCCTACCTGCACAGGTGTGCTGGCTACTCAAATGATCCAATTAAGGAGGCCATTTAGTCAGCAGCAGCAGAAGTCCTGTGCCTGGACGCTCCAACAGCGGCCAGACACAAGCAGAAGCAGAAGCAGCAGCAGCACCACCTTTTGTTTTTTGGCTGCAGCAGCAGCAGCAGCAAGGCCCACAGGGCTGGCTAGCTGGCTAGCCAGCAAGCAGGTAGCAATGAAAGTAGGAATCTTTCTTTTTAACCCTGTAAGGGGGTGGTGCACTGTACCCGAAGATACTGCCATATCGGGTCAATGCATAGGGCGACGGAAGCAAGCTTCGAAATCGGCCCCCGTTCTCAAAAATCCATTTAATATATGGTCCCCAGATAGGGGACGTATCAGATATTAAACTGATAAGAACAGATACTACACTTGATCTTAGCCAAAAGGCCGAGAAGCGATAACCGTGAAAGGGGCGGGCCCAACAAGGTCCCCTTCATGGGCACTATCACTGCTTGCTGTCAGGGAGGCTGCCAGACAATTTTCCATGCACACTCTGGGCTGGGGGGCAGTCAACCACCAGTACACACAGCAGAACCTAAACCCATACCATTATTGCTAAGCAGCAAGACAGGGGCCCATTGCACTCCCACGGGGCCTTTTTAAATGCAATCCATAACCCGGATTTGCCAGGAACCCTTCTTACTCCTCCTACTTGCATGTGACACTGGGCTTAGGATCTGCATAGGAAACACACACACAAGCACACACCTACCTTTGTTGCCTGCAGATGCCTCCTTGGCTGTCCCCAAACGGTATCAAACCAACACCCACGGGAAGCTGTAAGCATAGAGGACATGCCTGCACCCCATTGGACTTACCTGTGTGGGTTAAACCCGGGTTATTTGACAACCTATGGCGGTGATGGTTCTGCTCAGGCAGAGCAGTGCTGATGCTCCTCATAAAGCTGTCGCTGCTGTGAAGGTTCTAGGTGACATCACAAATCCCTATGGTTACATACACAACAAAGCTGGGTTGTTGTTGTTTACACTCTGCAAGGCCTGTGGAAGTGAGTGACATCATAGCACTGTAGTTCTGAGGGTTCTAGATGGATGCAACAATCTCCTGTTGCTTCTATGAAGGCCATAATAGACGACATCACCAAACAGCTCCATAGTCACATACACAGCAAAGGAGAGATGTTGTTTACACCTAGTGATGTCAGTGGTATTGAGTGACATCACAGCACAGTGCTAAGGCTCCTGGGCCTGGACACAGCAGCGGCTGCAATATCTCAACGGAGAATACGTTTATATATATGTGTGTGTGTGCGCGTATATATATATATATATATATATATATATATATATATATATTCTCCGCCGAAATCACTTTTAAACCCATTTCCACCTTTTTTTCCCTTCTCTTCCTCTTACTTTTTTTTCACGTTTTTTTACGTTTTTCTCCTTTTCGCCTCTTTTCTGGGCGTATTATTCTTCTTTTTCTTCTTTTTTTTCGTCTAATGCATACCCCATCAGTGCAGCAATGCTTATTCAATACCGCCAGCAGATGGAGACACTGGGGGATAATTTTCTAAGGATTTATACTGATTTTTCCTGTCTGAATTTGTCGCACAGAAAGTTGCAGGCCAAATATGTGTGACATTTCTGCGACTTTAGCTTCTAGAGCATTTTTACAACATTATACATAGGTGCTGAATACATAAAAAGCGACTGTTCAGCGACAGACAAGTCGCATCGGCTGAAAGTAGGCCAGAATGTCAGTCCATGTTGGAGCAGGTTTAGATACAGTCTAAAGCATAGATCTCAAAGTCTGTGCACAGAATTTAGCAAGGGCCTCGCACCTTCTGATGCATCAGGTAGGTGCACAATAGCATAGCCTAACCCTCTGTACTTTGGTCTATATTGATGCGGGACATAGACAGCCAGCTGATGACCAATCCATTAGTGCAATGGATGGCTGGAAGCATTTGTCTTTGCCTTTGCAATACCACAGAAGCAATGCATGGTCAATGTACAGCAATGACACACCTGTGTGAACAGCCAGGAGACCCCCCCCCCCCCCCCCCCCCATGTTATGTTACATAGTTACATAGTTAGTACGGTCGAAAAAAGACATATGTCCATCAAGTTCAACCAGGGAATTAAGGGGTAGGGGTGTGGCGCGATATTGGGGAAGGGATGAGATTTTATATTTCTTCATAAGCATTAATCTTATTTTGTCAATTAGGAACATTCAGCACCCACCCGCTATCAAGGCAGCTGCCTATCATGTCATGCCCTACCTGCACAGGTGTGCTGGCTACTCAAATGATCCAATTAAGGAGGCCATTTAGTCAGCAGCAGCAGAAGTCCTGTGCCTGGACGCTCCAACAGCGGCCAGACACAAGCAGAAGCAGAAGCAGCAGCAGCACCACCTTTTGTTTTTTGGCTGCAGCAGCAGCAGCAGCAAGGCCCACAGGGCTGGCTAGCTGGCTAGCCAGCAAGCAGGTAGCAATGAAAGTAGGAATCTTTCTTTTTAACCCTGTAAGGGGGTGGTGCACTGTACCCGAAGATACTGCCATATCGGGTCAATGCATAGGGCGACGGAAGCAAGCTTCGAAATCGGCCCCCGTTCTCAAAAATCCATTTAATATATGGTCCCCAGATAGGGGACGTATCAGATATTAAACTGATAAGAACAGATTTTAACTTGGCTACCCCTGAGGGGTATCTTTTTATTTAGAATTCATAACATTTTACAAAGTGCATTACGATTTATAAATATAATTTTTTTTCAATAAAAACAAATTTTGATAATAAAATCACATATAACAATAAAAGTTCACATAAATACAATCATAATACACTTAAAATGGGCACTTGGTGGCTTTACAAAAGGGCGTTCCATTCATTAAAATACCATTTTCTAGCTAATAAAGGATAATATTTCTTGTCTAATAAAAAGTACTGGTACATATCACTAAAACAAAGAACTAAAACATCATTCACAGATAAAATCTCATGTTTAAAAAGTAAAATGTTTCTGGCATTCCATAGAGCTGCTTTAACACAGTTTATGATCTTCCATGCCATTGTCTCCTGAGTCCGTATTGGGCATTCCAGACATCCATAAAAAACAGCTGCAGAGTTTAAGTCCTTTATTTCTGTTATCTTCTTCACCAGAGGGAGTATTTTAGTCCATATCCTTTTTGCATAAAAACAAGTCCAGAAAAGGTGGTACACGGTCTCGGGTTCCTGGCAGCCCTCCCTCGGGCATACTGCAGTGTTGGCCATCCTTCTTCGGTGCTGGAATGCCCGGCATGGAAGACACTCGTGTATGCAGCTCCAGGCCAGATCTTTCTGTGAATTAAAAAGATAAATCATATTTGCCATCTTCCATATTTTCCTGCATTTCTCTTCATTAAAATTATTCACAGGGGCAATAAAACCACTTTCTTTAATATATTTTAACATTTTTTTGCTATTAGTTACTTCATTAATACTTTTTCCGTTAAAGTTGTACAAGTTGAAAATTTTCTCTAAAATCTTGTATTGTTGGGGAAGATTAAAAGCATAAGGACAGCTTAAAACAGTTTTAAACCACCCATTCCTCCTCATAAAAAAACCTGTATTAAAACGGATAAAATATGACCAGTAACTATCCTTAAAAAGTGTGCTAACACACATGCTAAAAAACTTGGTAAAAAGGAACGCCCTGATGTCGGGGAAGTCCTTTCCACCCATACCTTTTGGCATCATGACGATCTCTCTTCTCAATTTTTCACTCTTGGAGCTCCATAAAAAGGTAAAACATGCTTTAATAATTTTATTTAAAATCATTTCGGGGGGTGGAAAGACCATGCCAAGATACAATAAAATGGGTAAAATCACCATCTTTGTAACTAAAACCTTCCCCTCCATCGTTAGCTTTCTCATGTTCCACATACAAATTTTTGTGTTTATTTTTTGAGCCACCAAGTCCCAGCTATTAAAACCATTGTTTGACTCACTGAAGGAGACCCCTAAAATCTGCACAGACTCAGACACAGGAATGGGTAAATCCCTTAAAAACAGTCCTCCTATATTTAAAACACTGCTTTTATTAAAATTTACCTTAAAACCGGAGGCACAACAAAAAAATTCAACTTGCTTTAGGGCTTTTTGAAGCGATGGGGTGTCCCTTCCAAGCACTGCCACATCGTCCATGTACCCCACTACTTTAGCCTCTAGTCCCCCTCCTCCCGGCAGGGGGACCCCTCTTATTTGCTTATCTCTCCTCAAGGTGCATAGTAGAGGCTCAAGCGCACATATGAAAAGTAGTGGGGACAAAGGACACCCCTGCTTCACTCCGGAATTTAAAATCACATCCTGTGTCTTAAAACCGTTAACTAAAATCTTGCTTGTGCAGTTTTTATAAAAGGCCTTAAGAGACAATAAAAAGCCTTCAGGTATACCCATTTTCTCTAAAACCTTAAAAAGATAAAAATGTGACACTCTGTCAAAAGCCTTCTCGAAGTCTAAGGATAAAATGGCTAGTTTTCCGTTTCTAGACTTTGTGTCACTAATCACATCTTTTAAAAGGTTAAGATTTTCCCATATGCTCCTCCCAGGCACCCCACAGACCTGATTTGAATGGATTATTTTCTCTATTACACTTTTTAATCTATTTGCGCACAGTTTTGCCATCACTTTGTAGTCACAGTTGAGGAGGGTGATTGGTCTCCAGTTCTTTAGATCTGACCGGTCTCCCTTTTTGAACAGCAGGGAGACATCACCCTTCCTCCATGAACCTGGGAGGGCTTTTGTTTTAAATACTTCTGTAAAAAGGGAAAAAAGGTCATCTTTTAAAACACCATAAAAAATGACATAAAACTCAATGGGTATACCGTCAGGACCAGGCACCTTACCGGATTTAAAACTCCTGATCGTCTCTAAAACCTCCTGTTCCGAGATCTCCCTCTGTAAAAGAGACTGGGACACAGGGTCTAAAACATTGGTAATCTCCTTCAATGAGTCATTCATAAAATCAATATCAATATTTTTTGTATTAAAAAGATCCGCATAAAATGAATGTACCCTTTTTAAAATACCCTGTACATCTTTTTCTCCTTGTATATTATCAATTAAAACCTTTTTATCCGTTACTTTCTTAAAAAAGTACCTGGAGCAGGTCTCGTTCTCTTCAAGGTGCTTTATTTTGGATCTGAAAATTATCTCTTTTCCCTTCTGCTCCAGGCACTGTTTTATTTCTTTTTTTAAGTCAGTAATTTCTCTATAAACCTCTATACCATTGTCTCTGAATTTGTACAGGGTTTGCAGACGGGTATTTAGAAGGGAGTAAAACTCACGCTTCTCTTTAGCTCTAGAGATCCCTACTCTAATAAAAAACTCTTTTATTTTTATTTTCATTTTCTCCCACCATATACTGATGGGAGTGTTAGGATCTCTTACCCGTCTGCAGTCCTTGTAGAAGTTGATAAAATCGGATAAAACCTGCGGATCTTCTAAAAGGGATACATTCATCTTCCAGGCATTCCTCCCAGTCTTTTTTCTAAAATCACTCTTCACCTTAAAAGATAAAAGTTTGTGATCAGAAAAAACATTGGTTAAAACATCACACTTAAAAGGCAGTACTTGATAAGAACAGAAGATAAAATCGATCCTGGAGCTGCAGTTTGCGTTGCTCCAGGTCACACCGTCTCTTTCTGGTAAAATACTATTGCATTTCTTAAAAACATCAGTAAGTCTAAAATCAATAATCATATTTTTTAACATAGAAGATGTTTTATCATAGTTTCTACTTACTGAATTGGTAAAACGGTGCTCCCCCCTTAAAATACAATTAAAATCACCTGCTAAAATAAGAGGTTCAGAATCATTGATAAAAAGGGGTAAAATCTCTAACATCCGT
The DNA here is from genome assembly GCF_029499605.1 of Hyla sarda. Taxonomy (NCBI): domain Eukaryota; kingdom Metazoa; phylum Chordata; class Amphibia; order Anura; family Hylidae; genus Hyla; species Hyla sarda. Next base: position 43,456 of record NW_026608756.1, read on the forward strand.
GCTCTATCATTTTTATTGGGTGAACCATAAAAATTTAAAAACTGCCATTTAATACCATCAATAAAAGCTTTAACCAATAAAATTCTGCCTGGTAAAATCTCATGAATAAAATCAATAAAAGCATTTCCTTTAAAAAGTATGGCGACCCCTGCTGATCTGGATTCGTTAGATCCAGACCAGACTGATGGACCGTGTACCCAATCTTTTTTATACTTTTCATAATTTAAACTATGCGGGATGCCGCACTCCTGCAGGAAAACCACAGAAGCAGCAAAAATAGACAAGTAGTTAAAAAGGGCAACCCGTTTCGCTCGTGAACTTATACTTCTTACATTCATAGACAATCCGGACAACTCAGCCATTGGAGATGTAAAAAAAAGGGAGGCTCAGATAACAAACTAAAAACCAGATTGCGCACTGGAGCTCTCGTTACCCCCCACCTCTGACTCTACCGTACACATAGAGGAAGCCGGAGAGGAACCACCATCGCTCGAGCAGCCCCCCTCTTCCAAGACCACAGGTGTATAGACGGAGTACATTGGTAAGAACAGCTTCTGGGCTCCATTCTCTTTTTCGGCGTCCACCTCTTGCCCCTCCATAGGGGTCGGGTGCGTACTTAGGTCCGTTTCCGGGACCTCGGAGATGGTCACCCCTGAAACCTCCTCCTGGCTGGGAGGAGGAGGGGTATCCACCGCTGGGACCTGTGGAGGAGCTTCACTTGGAGCCCCCGTCACGACAGGAACTTCCATCTGCTCCTCCTGGACCACCTCCGAGTCCGGACGCCCTTTGGAGCCCCTTCGTCTTTTCACCTTTGCTACTCCGTCCGGGTTTTCACACTCAGGGGGACCCCGAGCAGGAGGACCTTCCGGGGTGGAATCGGGCACCTCTCGCTCTTCCACCTTCTCTGAGGTATCTGCCCGATCCCCTCTCGCATTTCTCTTCCCCGGCCTCCTCTCATTTGGGGTCCCCCTTTCCACCTGTGCCTCTTTCTCCTGGGGTTCTTTTGGGGGGGCCGTGGTCTCCATCTCACAGCTTACCTCTTCTTGTGGGGGGTGCTCCTCCTCTCTGGCTTTTCCCCAGGCTGGTCTCCGGACGTCTCTCTTGGGTTGCCCTTGCTGTTCTGTGGTTTTTTTTGGTCTGTGGGGACAGAAAGCATACACGTGACCAAAGTGACGGCAAAAATTACATCTCAAACCCTTATCACATTTTTCTGTTTCATGTTGCATGCTTCCACATTTCTTACAGGAACTTTCACAATTTTCCTTTATGTGCCCATAACGTTGGCACCTTCTGCAGAAGTTTGGCATTCCCGCAAAAAAGAGGTCGCCACACACATTGTTTAATTTAAAACGAGCAGGCGGTAATAGTATCCCCCCTGGGAGGGTGGGGTCTTTGTTGCACGTGACTTGATATCGCCATTTTGAGGTCCAGACACCACAGTCGTTCATGATTTTTCCTCTGAACTCCACCTTTTTAAAGTAGGCTGCCAGGAACCCATCGATCTCTCTCTGATTTACAAAAGGGGAGTACATCTTCACGACAATCAACTTGGTTTCATCTAGGACGTGCTCGACAATTTGGATACCCTTAAGCCTCGGATCATCCTGCTTTGGAATTTTCATTACTGCATCTAAGAATACGCCTTCCCCTATGAAAGTGCAGTCGTAGATCCTCCGCTTAGGGTAATCCTGGATGGCCAAAATCTCTCGCTTACGAACATTAAGAATCTTGTCGAGCACGTCCTCTATCACGAACCTCATGCCACGTGCATCCGCCGCATCACCTGTGAGAATGACCCGCACAGTGTGTTTAATCCGGGCATAAGCCGGTACCGAACCAGGATCTAGATCTTCATCCATGGTTCATTCGTGTTTTGGTCTGGTTCTCTCCGCTCCAACCAACCAGCCAATTCGCTCAAACCTCTCTCCACCCAAAGGCTTTGAGAGGCGATCGCAACCCGTTACCCTGGGACTAAGCCCTCTCCCCAATAGCAACAAATGGGTGAAGCCCAGGCAATAAACCTGGGCGATCCCACAAGGCCGAGGAGAGGGGTACCCGAGTACCTTCTGACCAGATCTCCTGTATTACTACACTTGATCTTAGCCAAAAGGCCGAGAAGCGATAACCGTGAAAGGGGCGGGCCCAACAAGGTCCCCTTCATGGGCACTATCACTGCTTGCTGTCAGGGAGGCTGCCAGACAATTTTCCATGCACACTCTGGGCTGGGGGGCAGTCAACCACCAGTACACACAGCAGAACCTAAACCCATACCATTATTGCTAAGCAGCAAGACAGGGGCCCATTGTACTCCCACGGGGCCTTTTTAAATGCAATCCATAACCCGGATTTGCCAGGAACCCTTCTTACTCCTCCTACTTGCATGTGACACTGGGCTTAGGATCTGCATAGGAAACACACACACAAGCACACACCTACCTTTGTTGCCTGCAGATGCCTCCTTGGCTGTCCCCAAACGGTATCAAACCAACACCCACGGGAAGCTGTAAGCATAGAGGACATGCCTGCACCCCATTGGACTTACCTGTGTGGGTTAAACCCGGGTTATTTGACAACCTATGGCGGTGATGGTTCTGCTCAGGCAGAGCAGTGCTGATGCTCCTCATAAAGCTGTCGCTGCTGTGAAGGTTCTAGGTGACATCACAAATCCCTATGGTTACATACACAACAAAGCTGGGTTGTTGTTGTTTACACTCTGCAAGGCCTGTGGAAGTGAGTGACATCATAGCACTGTAGTTCTGAGGGTTCTAGATGGATGCAACAATCTCCTGTTGCTTCTATGAAGGCCATAATAGACGACATCACCAAACAGCTCCATAGTCACATACACAGCAAAGGAGAGATGTTGTTTACACCTAGTGATGTCAGTGGTATTGAGTGACATCACAGCACAGTGCTAAGGCTCCTGGGCCTGGACACAGCAGCGGCTGCAATATCTCAACGGAGAATACGTTTATATATATGTGTGTGTGTGCGCGTATATATATATATATATATATATATATATATATATATATATATATCTCCGCCGAAATCACTTTTAAACCCATTTCCACCTTTTTTTCCCTTCTCTTCCTCTTACTTTTTTTTCACGTTTTTTTACGTTTTTCTCCTTTTCGCCTCTTTTCTGGGCGTATTATTCTTCCTTTTCTTCTTTTTTTTCGTCTAATGCATACCCCATCAGTGCAGCAATGCTTATTCAATACCGCCAGCAGATGGAGACACTGGGGGATAATTTTCTAAGGATTTATACTGATTTTTCCTGTCTGAATTTGTCGCACAGAAAGTTGCAGGCCAAATATGTGTGACATTTCTGCGACTTTAGCTTCTAGAGCATTTTTACAACATTATACATAGGTGCTGAATACATAAAAAGCGACTGTTCAGCGACAGACAAGTCGCATCGGCTGAAAGTAGGCCAGAATGTCAGTCCATGTTGGAGCAGGTTTAGATACAGTCTAAAGCATAGATCTCAAAGTCTGTGCACAGAATTTAGCAAGGGCCTCGCACCTTCTGATGCATCAGGTAGGTGCACAATAGCATAGCCTAACCCTCTGTACTTTGGTCTATATTGATGCGGGACATAGACAGCCAGCTGATGACCAATCCATTAGTGCAATGGATGGCTGGAAGCATTTGTCTTTGCCTTTGCAATACCACAGAAGCAATGCATGGTCAATGTACAGCAATGACACACCTGTGTGAACAGCCAGGAGACCCCCCCCCCCCCCCCCATGTTATGTTACATAGTTACATAGTTAGTACGGTCGAAAAAAGACATATGTCCATCAAGTTCAACCAGGGAATTAAGGGGTAGGGGTGTGGCGCGATATTGGGGAAGGGATGAGATTTTATATTTCTTCATAAGCATTAATCTTATTTTGTCAATTAGGAACATTCAGCACCCACCCGCTATCAAGGCAGCTGCCTATCATGTCATGCCCTACCTGCACAGGTGTGCTGGCTACTCAAATGATCCAATTAAGGAGGCCATTTAGTCAGCAGCAGCAGAAGTCCTGTGCCTGGACGCTCCAACAGCGGCCAGACACAAGCAGAAGCAGAAGCAGCAGCAGCACCACCTTTTGTTTTTTGGCTGCAGCAGCAGCAAGGCCCACAGGGCTGGCTAGCTGGCTAGCCAGCAAGCAGGTAGCAATGAAAGTAGGAATCTTTCTTTTTAACCCTGTAAGGGGGTGGTGCACTGTACCCGAAGATACTGCCATATCGGGTCAATGCATAGGGCGACGGAAGCAAGCTTCGAAATCGGCCCCCGTTCTCAAAAATCCATTTAATATATGGTCCCCAGATAGGGGACGTATCAGATATTAAACTGATAAGAACAGATACTACACTTGATCTTAGCCAAAAGGCCGAGAAGCGATAACCGTGAAAGGGGCGGGCCCAACAAGGTCCCCTTCATGGGCACTATCACTGCTTGCTGTCAGGGAGGCTGCCAGACAATTTTCCATGCACACTCTGGGCTGGGGGGCAGTCAACCACCAGTACACACAGCAGAACCTAAACCCATACCATTATTGCTAAGCAGCAAGACAGGGGCCCATTGCACTCCCACGGGGCCTTTTTAAATGCAATCCATAACCCGGATTTGCCAGGAACCCTTCTTACTCCTCCTACTTGCATGTGACACTGGGCTTAGGATCTGCATAGGAAACACACACACAAGCACACATCTACCTTTGTTGCCTGCAGATGCCTCCTTGGCTGTCCCCAAACGGTATCAAACCAACACCCACGGGAAGCTGTAAGCATAGAGGACATGCCTGCACCCCATTGGACTTACCTGTGTGGGTTAAACCCGGGTTATTTGACAACCTATGGCGGTGATGGTTCTGCTCAGGCAGAGCAGTGCTGATGCTCCTCATAAAGCTGTCGCTGCTGTGAAGGTTCTAGGTGACATCACAAATCCCTATGGTTACATACACAACAAAGCTGGGTTGTTGTTGTTTACACTCTGCAAGGCCTGTGGAAGTGAGTGACATCATAGCACTGTAGTTCTGAGGGTTCTAGATGGATGCAACAATCTCCTGTTGCTTCTATGAAGGCCATAATAGACGACATCACCAAACAGCTCCATAGTCACATACACAGCAAAGGAGAGATGTTGTTTACACCTAGTGATGTCAGTGGTATTGAGTGACATCACAGCACAGTGCTAAGGCTCCTGGGCCTGGACACAGCAGCGGCTGCAATATCTCAACGGAGAATACGTTTATATATATGTGTGTGTGTGCGCGTATATATATATATATATATATATATATATATATATATATATATATATTTCTCCGCCGAAATCACTTTTAAACCCATTTCCACCTTTTTTTCCCTTCTCTTCCTCTTACTTTTTTTTCACGTTTTTTTACGTTTTTCTCCTTTTCGCCTCTTTTCTGGGCGTATTATTCTTCCTTTTCTTCTTTTTTTTCGTCTAATGCATACCCCATCAGTGCAGCAATGCTTATTCAATACCGCCAGCAGATGGAGACACTGGGGGATAATTTTCTAAGGATTTATACTGATTTTTCCTGTCTGAATTTGTCGCACAGAAAGTTGCAGGCCAAATATGTGTGACATTTCTGCGACTTTAGCTTCTAGAGCATTTTTACAACATTATACATAGGTGCTGAATACATAAAAAGCGACTGTTCAGCGACAGACAAGTCGCATCGGCTGAAAGTAGGCCAGAATGTCAGTCCATGTTGGAGCAGGTTTAGATACAGTCTAAAGCATAGATCTCAAAGTCTGTGCACAGAATTTAGCAAGGGCCTCGCACCTTCTGATGCATCAGGTAGGTGCACAATAGCATAGCCTAACCCTCTGTACTTTGGTCTATATTGATGCGGGACATAGACAGCCAGCTGATGACCAATCCATTAGTGCAATGGATGGCTGGAAGCATTTGTCTTTGCCTTTGCAATACCACAGAAGCAATGCATGGTCAATGTACAGCAATGACACACCTGTGTGAACAGCCAGGAGACCCCCCCCCCCCCCCCCATGTTATGTTACATAGTTACATAGTTAGTACGGTCGAAAAAAGACATATGTCCATCAAGTTCAACCAGGGAATTAAGGGGTAGGGGTGTGGCGCGATATTGGGGAAGGGATGAGATTTTATATTTCTTCATAAGCATTAATCTTATTTTGTCAATTAGGAACATTCAGCACTCACCCGCTATCAAGGCAGCTGCCTATCATGTCATGCCCTACCTGCACAGGTGTGCTGGCTACTCAAATGATCCAATTAAGGAGGCCATTTAGTCAGCAGCAGCAGAAGTCCTGTGCCTGGACGCTCCAACAGCGGCCAGACACAAGCAGAAGCAGAAGCAGCAGCAGCACCACCTTTTGTTTTTTGGCTGCAGCAGCAGCAGCAGCAAGGCCCACAGGGCTGGCTAGCTGGCTAGCCAGCAAGCAGGTAGCAATGAAAGTAGGAATCTTTCTTTTTAACCCTGTAAGGGGGTGGTGCACTGTACCCGAAGATACTGCCATATCGGGTCAATGCATAGGGCGACGGAAGCAAGCTTCGAAATCGGCCCCCGTTCTCAAAAATCCATTTAATATATGGTCCCCAGATAGGGGACGTATCAGATATTAAACTGATAAGAACAGATACTACACTTGATCTTAGCCAAAAGGCCGAGAAGCGATAACCGTGAAAGGGGCGGGCCCAACAAGGTCCCCTTCATGGGCACTATCACTGCTTGCTGTCAGGGAGGCTGCCAGACAATTTTCCATGCACACTCTGGGCTGGGGGGCAGTCAACCACCAGTACACACAGCAGAACCTAAACCCATACCATTATTGCTAAGCAGCAAGACAGGGGCCCATTGCACTCCCACGGGGCCTTTTTAAATGCAATCCATAACCCGGATTTGCCAGGAACCCTTCTTACTCCTCCTACTTGCATGTGACACTGGGCTTAGGATCTGCATAGGAAACACACACACAAGCACACACCTACCTTTGTTGCCTGCAGATGCCTCCTTGGCTGTCCCCAAACGGTATCAAACCAACACCCACGGGAAGCTGTAAGCATAGAGGACATGCCTGCACCCCATTGGACTTACCTGTGTGGGTTAAACCCGGGTTATTTGACAACCTATGGCGGTGATGGTTCTGCTCAGGCAGAGCAGTGCTGATGCTCCTCATAAAGCTGTCGCTGCTGTGAAGGTTCTAGGTGACATCACAAATCCCTATGGTTACATACACAACAAAGCTGGGTTGTTGTTGTTTACACTCTGCAAGGCCTGTGGAAGTGAGTGACATCATAGCACTGTAGTTCTGAGGGTTCTAGATGGATGCAACAATCTCCTGTTGCTTCTATGAAGGCCATAATAGACGACATCACCAAACAGCTCCATAGTCACATACACAGCAAAGGAGAGATGTTGTTTACACCTAGTGATGTCAGTGGTATTGAGTGACATCACAGCACAGTGCTAAGGCTCCTGGGCCTGGACACAGCAGCGGCTGCAATATCTCAACGGAGAATACGTTTATATATATGTGTGTGTGTGCGCGTATATATATATATATATATATATATATATATATATATATATTTCTCCGCCGAAATCACTTTTAAACCCATTTCCACCTTTTTTTCCCTTCTCTTCCTCTTACTTTTTTTTCACGTTTTTTTACGTTTTTCTCCTTTTCGCCTCTTTTCTGGGCGTATTATTCTTCTTTTTCTTCTTTTTTTTCGTCTAATGCATACCCCATCAGTGCAGCAATGCTTATTCAATACCGCCAGCAGATGGAGACACTGGGGGATAATTTTCTAAGGATTTATACTGATTTTTCCTGTCTGAATTTGTCGCACAGAAAGTTGCAGGCCAAATATGTGTGACATTTCTGCGACTTTAGCTTCTAGAGCATTTTTACAACATTATACATAGGTGCTGAATACATAAAAAGCGACTGTTCAGCGACAGACAAGTCGCATCGGCTGAAAGTAGGCCAGAATGTCAGTCCATGTTGGAGCAGGTTTAGATACAGTCTAAAGCATAGATCTCAAAGTCTGTGCACAGAATTTAGCAAGGGCCTCGCACCTTCTGATGCATCAGGTAGGTGCACAATAGCATAGCCTAACCCTCTGTACTTTGGTCTATATTGATGCGGGACATAGACAGCCAGCTGATGACCAATCCATTAGTGCAATGGATGGCTGGAAGCATTTGTCTTTGCCTTTGCAATACCACAGAAGCAATGCATGGTCAATGTACAGCAATGACACACCTGTGTGAACAGCCAGGAGACCCCCCCCCCCCCCCATGTTATGTTACATAGTTACATAGTTAGTACGGTCGAAAAAAGACATATGTCCATCAAGTTCAACCAGGGAATTAAGGGGTAGGGGTGTGGCGCGATATTGGGGAAGGGATGAGATTTTATATTTCTTCATAAGCATTAATCTTATTTTGTCAATTAGGAACATTCAGCACCCACCCGCTATCAAGGCAGCTGCCTATCATGTCATGCCCTACCTGCACAGGTGTGCTGGCTACTCAAATGATCCAATTAAGGAGGCCATTTAGTCAGCAGCAGCAGAAGTCCTGTGCCTGGACGCTCCAACAGCGGCCAGACACAAGCAGAAGCAGAAGCAGCAGCAGCACCACCTTTTGTTTTTTGGCTGCAGCAGCAGCAGCAGCAAGGCCCACAGGGCTGGCTAGCTGGCTAGCCAGCAAGCAGGTAGCAATGAAAGTAGGAATCTTTCTTTTTAACCCTGTAAGGGGGTGGTGCACTGTACCCGAAGATACTGCCATATCGGGTCAATGCATAGGGCGACGGAAGCAAGCTTCGAAATCGGCCCCCGTTCTCAAAAATCCATTTAATATATGGTCCCCAGATAGGGGACGTATCAGATATTAAACTGATAAGAACAGATACTACACTTGATCTTAGCCAAAAGGCCGAGAAGCGATAACCGTGAAAGGGGCGGGCCCAACAAGGTCCCCTTCATGGGCACTATCACTGCTTGCTGTCAGGGAGGCTGCCAGACAATTTTCCATGCACACTCTGGGCTGGGGGGCAGTCAACCACCAGTACACACAGCCAGAACCTAAACCCATACCATTATTGCTAAGCAGCAAGACAGGGGCCCATTGCACTCCCACGGGGCCTTTTTAAATGCAATCCATAACCCGGATTTGCCAGGAACCCTTCTTACTCCTCCTACTTGCATGTGACACTGGGCTTAGGATCTGCATAGGAAACACACACACAAGCACACACCTACCTTTGTTGCCTGCAGATGCCTCCTTGGCTGTCCCCAAACGGTATCAAACCAACACCCACGGGAAGCTGTAAGCATAGAGGACATGCCTGCACCCCATTGGACTTACCTGTGTGGGTTAAACCCGGGTTATTTGACAACCTATGGCGGTGATGGTTCTGCTCAGGCAGAGCAGTGCTGATGCTCCTCATAAAGCTGTCGCTGCTGTGAAGGTTCTAGGTGACATCACAAATCCCTATGGTTACATACACAACAAAGCTGGGTTGTTGTTGTTTACACTCTGCAAGGCCTGTGGAAGTGAGTGACATCATAGCACTGTAGTTCTGAGGGTTCTAGATGGATGCAACAATCTCCTGTTGCTTCTATGAAGGCCATAATAGACGACATCACCAAACAGCTCCATAGTCACATACACAGCAAAGGAGAGATGTTGTTTACACCTAGTGATGTCAGTGGTATTGAGTGACATCACAGCACAGTGCTAAGGCTCCTGGGCCTGGACACAGCAGCGGCTGCAATATCTCAACGGAGAATACGTTTATATATATGTGTGTGTGTGCGCGTATATATATATATATATATATATATATATATATATATATATATATATTTCTCCGCCGAAATCACTTTTAAACCCATTTCCACCTTTTTTTCCCTTCTCTTCCTCTTACTTTTTTTTCACGTTTTTTTACGTTTTTCTCCTTTTCGCCTCTTTTCTGGGCGTATTATTCTTCTTTTTCTTCTTTTTTTTCGTCTAATGCATACCCCATCAGTGCAGCAATGCTTATTCAATACCGCCAGCAGATGGAGACACTGGGGGATAATTTTCTAAGGATTTATACTGATTTTTCCTGTCTGAATTTGTCGCACAGAAAGTTGCAGGCCAAATATGTGTGACATTTCTGCGACTTTAGCTTCTAGAGCATTTTTACAACATTATACATAGGTGCTGAATACATAAAAAGCGACTGTTCAGCGACAGACAAGTCGCATCGGCTGAAAGTAGGCCAGAATGTCAGTCCATGTTGGAGCAGGTTTAGATACAGTCTAAAGCATAGATCTCAAAGTCTGTGCACAGAATTTAGCAAGGGCCTCGCACCTTCTGATGCATCAGGTAGGTGCACAATAGCATAGCCTAACCCTCTGTACTTTGGTCTATATTGATGCGGGACATAGACAGCCAGCTGATGACCAATCCATTAGTGCAATGGATGGCTGGAAGCATTTGTCTTTGCCTTTGCAATACCACAGAAGCAATGCATGGTCAATGTACAGCAATGACACACCTGTGTGAACAGCCAGGAGACCCCCCCCCCCCCCCATGTTATGTTACATAGTTACATAGTTAGTACGGTCGAAAAAAGACATATGTCCATCAAGTTCAACCAGGGAATTAAGGGGTAGGGGTGTGGCGCGATATTGGGGAAGGGATGAGATTTTATATTTCTTCATAAGCATTAATCTTATTTTGTCAATTAGGAACATTCAGCACCCACCCGCTATCAAGGCAGCTGCCTATCATGTCATGCCCTACCTGCACAGGTGTGCTGGCTACTCAAATGATCCAATTAAGGAGGCCATTTAGTCAGCAGCAGCAGAAGTCCTGTGCCTGGACGCTCCAACAGCGGCCAGACACAAGCAGAAGCAGAAGCAGCAGCAGCACCACCTTTTGTTTTTTGGCTGCAGCAGCAGCAGCAGCAAGGCCCACAGGGCTGGC
>NW_026608757.1:0-54220 GCF_029499605.1 Hyla sarda
CAGTCCATCCAGATGTATAAATTACCAGGAGCAAAAAAAGTCATCCACCATAGTAGATGCACCTGCTGTGGCCTGACTTTTGTCTGTGTAGTTTTCTATTTTGGATATGAAACATTAAAGGAATTATTCCATAATGATGAAGACTGGGACGAGATCCGTGAAATCCCCATCATAATCATCGAGTGGGTGATGCTTCTACTGATCCTGATAAACATCGTGACCTATTATTCCACCATGCAGAAGTTATTGTTGACCGTCTCCAGAAACAGCTGCACACTCTCTCTTAGAGTAAAAATTGATGACTTCGGGGTGTAGACCACCACGGGGGCCATCAAGTGGACTTCTGGGAGAGATACTGCACAGGACACGGAAAACATCTAAAGAAGAATAACTGGGGGACTACATATGGTGCCAGTAATCATGACACAATAATATGAGCTGGTGATATTACCTATACAAAAAAAAATAAAAAAAATAATAAAAAAATATTGGTGTGTGAAGTGTAATACCTAGTTAGAAAAACAGAATCAAATTCATCATTATAACCCCCCTCTGCATTACCCTGTTTATTATTTTTCAAGCAAGCACTTTGTTCTAATTCGTCCACTCTCTGGCGTGCTCCTTGTATAAGGGGTTTGGGATACCCTTTTTGTTTAAAACGATCCTCCAGGTTCTCTAGTTGTTGTAGGTATTTTTGTGTGGAAGAACAATTCCTTCGGATTCTTTTCATTTGACCTAATGGAATGTTCTTCTTCCATTATTTAAGATGGCAACTGTTAAAGTCGAGGTATCTGTTTGCATCCACCTCCTTAAAATAGTTGGCAGTATGCGAACAGCCATCCTGAATATAGATATTTAAATCCAGGAACTCACATTTTTTGGGGGGACTGATGCAGCGCTGCCTTTGGATATCTCTGGCTCTGCCATAGCGCTTTTTTTGAGGGGGCGTGTCGGCTGCCCCTTCGTCTGGTGGTCAACACTAGTGTTGCTCGCAAATATTCGCAATGCGCGAATTCGCGAATATTCGCCAATATAGCACTATATATTCGAAATTACGAATATTGTTTTTTTTTTTTTCACAATACACATCACAGTGATCATCCCTCTCTGCTTCCAGCTTGTGTGGTGTAAAGAAGGCTCTAATACTACTGTGTGAGACTGGCGTATGAATTTTCGCATATGGGAAAATTTGCTTATGCACATTTTCATTTATGCAAATTTTCGCATATGCAAAAATATTACGCGAATATTACGAATATGCGAATTTAGCGAATATATGACGAATATTTGTCCATATATACGCGAAATATCGCGAATTCGAATATGGCCTATGCTGCTCAACACTAGTCAACACGCGCTATCTGGCCAGCGAGCCAGGGCCCCGTACAGGAGATCACGGGGCCCCCCAGCAGTCGGACACCCCACAATCTGAAATGTATCCCCTATCCTTGGGATAGGGGATGTTTTTCAACACTGCACTACTCCTTTAATGGCCTCCAAAATGAAGTTCCTCTGATGTATGGGCATCAAGGGATCTTCCACTAAAAAAGATCACACAGCTTCCACTCCTCTGTCATGTGGGATGTTACTATATAATGAAGCAATATCTAGCGTTGCCCACATATAGTCCTCTTCCCGTATGATATCTTTCAATAGGGTTAATAAACGCCCATTTATCTCTGAGGTATGCTGGTAAAGACACCGCACATTTCTGTAACTGATGGTCTATATATTCAGATAAACATCTGGCAACTATCGGACGACCAGGTGTTTTTTTTTTCGGTCTTTATGTACATTAGGTAGAAAATAAAAATAAGGTACATTTGGTTTGGGGTTAAATATATATCATGTTTTTCCCTCTTAAAGGGGTACTACGCACCAAGACATCTTATCCCCTCTCCAAAGGACCCCCGTGATCTCGGTTGCGGCACCCTGTTGTCATCACTGCACAGAGAATACAGGGGCCAGCACATCGGCATAGCCATTGACTGTCCTGGCATGCTGGGAGTTTTGCTACAGCTGGAACTCTTTTTATTAGAAAAATATAAAACTTTTACAAAACACAAATACAATGCTTAATCAGCTGAAACATAAGGATGAAAAAGTAACAAATATAAACTCTTTGTTACAGAATAAAAGGACCTACCTAACCAACCAGCCCAGCTTAACTCAACTACCAAATAATGCCTGATACTACTAATTCTTACCTATTATCCTTCCAAACACACATACACACACACATTAATTACCAACAAAACATAAATATAGCTTTCCTTAATTAAGTTTTAACTGAAAACATCCGAATAGGAAACTTATCCCCACATACCATACACAAAATGCATTAAACAAAAATAAATAGGGCTAACTGCCATAAAAATAATAAGGAAATAAATAAAATAATTCCATCTTGGAAATACCATTAATTTTACACACAGACAACAACCAATACTCACAATACATATTAGATCATAACAACGAAAAAAATAAAAAAATAAAATAAAGTAAAAAAAAAATAAAAAAAATTATAATAAAAAGAGGGCTTATTGCCATAACTAAAAATAATTCCAACTTGGAAATTTCATTTATTTATTTATTTTTTCCCCTTTCTCCTTTCCCTTCTCTTTAAACTATAGTAACACACACATGCATGGATACATTACCATAAGGGGGAAAAAATAAACACAATAATATCAACTAAAAGCTGGTCCGACTGCCTTTACCCAACAATGAGGTATAACACTATACAAAAATACATAAAACTATTTATACTTATGAAATACATGTAAACAAGAATAAAACCTAAAGAAAAATAACCTACACTATGAACTCTCCCATCACCCACACCACTCCCACTGGACATGGTCAGAGTTCGTGTATCACAGTGTTTTTTTATTTTTTTTTTACTGAAACAGTCATTGTCCATAAACTGACCCAAGTCAGACCCAAAGCATCACCCCCTCCCCCCAACAACCCCCACCCAACTTAAAATTAATCCCCCCCCCCACTATTATTAACTAACTCAACAATGTACTAATTCACTACAACCACAGAAATAATATGAAAAACAAAGTAATACAGTACTTCAAACCCCCACCAGGCCCAAGATTGGTTGCCTGCAAGCCCTTTACATTCAAATTACAGAAAACAAAACAAAAAGCTAGAGTGACATGCATAGCCCACCACCAGGAAGAAGGATGGCAATCCTGATAAAACTAAGTTTCAAAATGCTTACCCTATGAACCTTACTTCTAACCCTATCGCTATCCCTTCATAAAACTGACCCTATACTCACCCTAACATCTATATACTGTCCCTAACCAAAATTAAGGTACATCAAAAGAAAACCCTCTCCACAGGAGAGAAGCCCTACTGGTACCAAGACTGCCATACTCCAAAGACCTGATCTTCCCGAGGTCACCAGTGATGTTCCTACATACCTCCACCTCGGAGAGGACTTTCTGTTGGGTCGATACTAAGCACCGTGCATTCCACGTGTAGTACCTAACCACTAAGCTAACTAAGAATAAAGTGCCCCGATCACGGCCACCCAGGTTCCTGAATGCCCCATAAGCCCACTCCGGATAGGAAAGGCCGGCAAGTTGACTCCAGCCGATGGAAGCACCCACCCTGTTGTAAACCCCTATATTAAAGGGACAATGAAGCAGGAAGTGGTCCATGCTTTCCAGCGTGTCCCCGTACTCTTCTCGGGGACATCCCCGGTCATCAGAGTTCCTGTACTTCAGGTTGTCCCTCACATATAGCTTCCCCTGAAAGCAGCGCCAGGCCAAGTCCCAAAACTTCTGGGGGATCCTTTTCATATTTAAAAGATGCAATCCCACCGTCAGATCCCGACCTGGGCAGTCCCTGAGCGCCAGAGGCTTCTGGAAGTGGGTCAACAGAACCCGTTTGTCAAGGAACTGCCTTGACTGGGTCCTGATCTCCCACACTCCCAGACCCCACCGACGTATCGCCTTCAGAGTCGGGGTAGCGTAAGCCGGAAGATATCCATGTGGTGTACGGAGGTCCTTCACTTGCCCTCCTGTCTCCCATTCCTGGAAGAAAGGCCGAAACCATTCCCTGCAGGAGAGTACCCACGGAGGAGCCCTCTCTGACCAGAGGTTTGCAATGTTGGCTTTCAAGAAGGTGTTCGTTAAGAACACCACAGGGTTTACCATAGATAAACCCCCTAGTCTCCTCGTGCGGTACGTAACCTCCCTCTTGACTAGGTTCAACCTGTTCCCCCATAACAGTTGGAAAAACAGGCTGTAGACCCTAGTGTAGTAAGCCTCTGGTAAAATACATACGCTGCCCAGATAGATAAACAAGGGGAGCAGGTACGATTTGATCAGGTGTACCCTTTCCCTGAGGGTCATAGACCAACCCTTCCACTGGTCCACCCTCTGAGTGGCATCCTGGAGCTTACCATCCCAGTTTTTGGTGGGATAATCATCCTGGCCGAATGTGATGCCCAAAACTTTTGCTGAGTCTTGGGGCCCTGGAAGGGTGTCCGGGAGATCAAACGTGGGGTCTCCCCCTCCCAGCCAGAGACTCTCACACTTATCCTGGTTGATCTTAGACCCGGATGCCTCCGAGTAGCGGTCCACTTCCGACATCACCACATCGGCCTCCTCTCTCGAGGAGAGGAAAATGGTGACATCATCAGCGTACGCCACCACTCTCTGGGCGACACCCGGCTCCGCCAGAATCATCCTGACTCCCGCCAATGGTCCGCAACTCACCCTCCTAAGGAAGGGATCGATCGCAAATACATATAAGAGCGGGCTCAAAGGACAACCCTGACGGACTCCAGACCCCACCTCAAAGAGCGGCCAGACCACCCGTTCACCAGCGGGAAACTCTCTGCCCCTGCATACAAGATCTTAAGCCAATTAACAAAAGTACACGGTAAGCCATATCTCAGGAGGACGGACCAGAGGTAGTCATGGTTCACTCGATCAAATGCTTTGGCCTGATCCAAGGAAAAGTAAGTACCCCTTCCAGAGACCCGCACTACTCCGCTCCACTGCCTCCCTGACACTGAGGACAGCACTTAAGGTGCTTCGGCCTGGAACAGAGCAGTGCTGAGCCCCCGAAAGGAGCCGGGGTGCAAACTTCACCAGCCGATTAAACAGTATCTTGGCCAGAAGCTTCCTGTCTGTAGGTGCGAGTAGAAGGATCTGACGACCTCCAGGATCCCTGATCTGGACCGATTCAGAGATCCCGTACTATCAATCAGTCCTGAGACTACTTTACTACTCACTGACATCTTGCAGTTCCTGTAAGGGTCGGGCGAGCGGTACTTCCCGTAATCCCTCTCAAAAACCAAAGATGCTTGCCTATCGTACTGACACCTCATCAGCAAGGACTTCACTCTGGAGATATCCTCTCGGCTACCTCCAGTCGAGACGAGAAGCTCGAGTTTCCTCCTCAGTCCCTGATACAGGCGATACCTGTTTAGGGACCTGAGGCTCGAGAGCTGGCGGAAGAACCCCGCAACCTGCTTCTTGAATATCTCCCACCACTCAGACTTACTACTACAAAAGTCCAGTAAAGGTACCTGACTTTGAAGAAAATCCTCAAAGGACTGTCTTATCTCTGTTTCCTCCAGGAGGGACAAATTCAGCTTCCAATAACCTTTTCCCATCCGGGGGGTCTCTGAAACATTCAGGGAAAACAAAATCATACAGTGGTCGGAGAACTCCACCTCAACCACGGACACTGCGGAAGAGACGGCTTCCTCCTTTAAATAAAACCTGTCTATCCTAGACCTGCTGCTACCTCGATGAAAGGTGAAACCCGCGTGGCCTGAGGGGCTCCGGATGTGGGCATCCTCTAGGCGAGCTTCCCTGACTATATTACTAAGGGCCACACAGTCATAAGCCAGCCGATCATTGGAACCTCTCCTATCTTGGGACCTCGTGACATTATTGAAGTCCCCTCCAAAGATCACTTGCCGGCTAGTAAAAAGAAAGGGTTTAATCCTCATAAAGAGATCCTTACGGCCCCACTTTGTTTGTGGGGTGTAGATGTTAATGAGCCGGAGCTCTTGTCCCTTCATGAAGACATCTAAGATCAGGCACCTCCCCATTTCTAACTCAATGACCCGTCTGCATTCGACCGGAGCGGTAAAAAGGACCGCCACCCCACTATACGGCTCAGCCACAAGAGACCAGTGGGAGGGGCCGCGCCTCCACTCTCTTCTGGCTTTCACCAGAGAGGCTAGATCTGACAACCTGGTCTCCTGTAAAAAGAAAATGTCGGCTTCAACACGGCCGAGAAAATCAAAGGCTGCGAATCTAGCCGTATCAGACTTTATACTGGCACAATTAATAGATGCCAGCGTCAATGGGGTGAGTGCTGCCATCCTGGGTAATTGAGTTAGACGGCCTTACCCATTATTTTTTCTTGCCCTTCTTCTTCACCGCCTCATCCCCTGAAGAAGAAGGAGCATTCTTACTTTCTTTAGATCTCTTTTTTGACTCAGACTGATCCATCTGGCTCCCATCTCCATCTGGCCCTGAGTTAGCCCTGCCCTCCGAGGAAGATGCCTCAACAGGACAGGACCCAGTTCCCCCTGGAGGCTCCAATCCCTCAGGCACCCCATCCTCGCCACCCCCCTCCAATGAGGGGGAGGAGATGGTATCAAGGACAAGGTACCTGTTCGATAGGTCAATCAGAAGGGGGGCAGGTAAGCTTCCTTTTAGGACCTGGCCTTTAGCACCTGAAATAGAGGACTGAGACTTCCCCTTTACAACTTTTTTGCCCTTGTCTTTTTTCGGCCTTTCCCTTTCCTCCTCATCCACACTTTTATAGTGGGAGGAATCAGAAAAGATCAGCCTCTTTGCCTTCCTCTTCGCGAATCCTCCTAATCTCCTCATCCAACACACCATCCCCCAGGGTCTCAGCAACATCTGGGCTAGTGACAGGAGCAGGGCCAGGAGCTACCCCCGCCACCTGAGAACTCTCCAGCTCCCTGCTCCTTCTGCGGTTTTCCTCTCGCCTTAGTTTGGCAGGCCCCTTCTTGCTCTTCATTAACCCTTTTGCTCCTTCACCCATGCCCGTACCCTCCCCAGCCGGGGCAACCCTAAAGCTCTCCCCAGCTGGAGCGGCCACCAAACGGGAAAAGGCGCTGGGGCAACGCTTGAAAGGGTGTCCTAGGACAACACACAGATGACACCGGATCTGCCCACAGGATGCAGCCAAATGACCAGCCCCACCACAAAAAGCGCAAACTTGCACAGTGCAGGCTGCGCTAAAATGGGTAGGACTACCACACCTGTGGCAGACTTTAGGCTGCCCCTGGTAGAAGACTTGGATTCTGTCACGTCCGAGTAAGGCTGCCGATGGGATGTGGGCAACTGTGCTCCCTGAACGCCTAAGTTTGACGGAAAACGTCCAGGCCCCAGACCAGATCCCGTGCTCATCAAGATTTTTCTTGGGCATGTCCGTCACATCCCCATAACGACCGAGCCAGGTCATGATGTCGTAGCAAGACAGCGACTCGTTACGGGTCAAAACGGTCACTCTCTTGGTTTGGTTCTGCCGGGATATCGCTTTTACAGCGAAATCCCGCCAGCCGGGCTCGTTCTTCACCATCTCGTAATTCGACCAGAAAAGTTCAAGACCCTCTGGCCGAACAAAGCTGATGTCGAACTCAGAAGAACCATAGGGGTGAATCAGGGCAAAGATGTCACTCGCCCTGAACTCCATCTGAAGGAGGAGCTCAACCACCCTTGCCCGGGGCGGGCACGCTGTCACGATGCCGGCTGGCAGGTAGTGGATCCTCTGTGCCAGAGAGGGATTGGCGTGGACCGTGCTAGTGGATCGGTTCTAAGTCACTACTGGTTTTCACCAGAGCCCGCCGCAAAGCGGGATGGTCTTGCTGCGGCGGTAGTGACCAGGTCGTATCCACTAGCAACGGCTCAACCTCTCTGACTGCTGAAGATAGGCGCGGTACAAGGGAGTAGACAGAAGCAAGGTCGGACGTAGCAGAAGGTCGGGGCAGGCAGCAAGGATCGTAGTCAGGGGCAACGGCAGGAGGTCTGGAACACAGGCTAGGAACACACAAGGAAACGCTTTCACTGGCACAATGGCAACAAGATCCGGCGAGGGAGTGCAGGGGAAGTGAGGTATAAATAAGGAGTGCACAGGTGAACACACTAATTAGAACCACTGCGCCAATCAGCGGCGAAGTGGCCCTTTAAATCGCAAAGACCCGGCGCGCGCCCTAGGGAGCGGGGCCGCGCGCGCCGGGACAGGACCGACGGAGAGCGAGTCAGGTACGGGAGCCGGGGTGCGCATCGCGAGCGGGCGCCACCCGCATCGCGAATCGCATCCCGGCTGGAGGCGGTATCGCAGCGCCCCGGGTCAGTGGATCTGACCGGAGCGCTGCAGTGACGAGAGTGTAGCGAGCGCTCCGGGGAGGAGCGGGGACCCGGAGCGCTCGGCGTAACAGTACCCCCCCCCTTGGGTCTCCCCCTCTTCTTAGAGCCTGAGAACCTGAGGACCAGACTTTTGTCTAGAATATTGTCCTCAGGTTCCCAGGATCTCTCTTCTGGACCACAACCCTCCCAATCAACTAAAAAAAAAGTTTTCCCTCTGACCTTCTTGGATGCCAGAATCTCTTTGACGGAGAAGATGTCCGAGGAGCCGGAAACAGGAGTGGGGGAAACAAGTTTGGGAGAGAAACGGTTGATGATAAGTGGTTTAAGAAGAGAAACGTGAAAGGCATTAGGGATACGAAGAGAAGGAGGAAGAAGAAGTTTGTAAGAGACAGGATTAATCTGGCACAAAATTTTGAAAGGACCAAGATAGCGTGGTCCCAACTTGTAGCTAGGGACACGGAAGCGGACATATTTAGCGGAGAGCCATACCTTGTCTCCAGGAGAAAAAATGGGAGGAGCTCTTCTTTTCTTATCAGCAAACTTCTTCATGCGTGATGAAGCCTGTAAGAGAGAATTTTGGGTCTCTCTCCATATGGTGGAAAGATCACGAGAAATTTCATCCACAGCGGGCAGACCAGAGGGCAAGGGGGTAGGGAGGGGAGGAAGAGGGTGACGGCCGTACACCACGAAAAATGGGGATTTGGAGGAAGATTCAGAGACTCTGAAGTTATACGAGAATTCGGCCCATGGTAGAAGATCTGCCCAATCATCCTGGCGGGAGGAAACAAAATGTCGTAAATAATCACCCAAGACCTGGTTAATTCTTTCTACTTGTCCATTGGATTGAGGATGATATGCAGAAGAAAAGTTTAATTTAATCTTGAGTTGTTTACAGAGAGCCCTCCAGAATTTTGACACGAATTGGGCGCCTCTATCCGAGACGATCTGCGTGGGCAACCCGTGAAGACGAAAAATGTGTACAAAAAATTGTTTAGCCAACTGAGGCGCTGAAGGAAGACCAGGAAGAGGGATGAAATGTGCCATTTTGGAGAATCGATCAACGACCACCCAAACAACAGTGTTGCCACGGGATGGGGGTAAGTCTGTAATAAAATCCATACCAATCAGAGACCAAGGCTGTTCGGGGACAGGCAGAGGATGAAGAAAACCAGCGGGCTTCTGGCGAGGAGTCTTATCCCGGGCACAGACAGTGCAGGCTCGCACAAAGTCCACGACATCCGTCTCCAGAGTCGGCCACCAATAGAAGCGAGAGATGAGTTGCACAGATTTCTTGATGCCTGCATGACCTGCGAGATGGGAGGAGTGACCCCATTTGAGGATTCCGAGGCGTTGGCGTGGAGAGACGAAGGTCTTTCCTGGAGGAGTTTGCCTGATGGAGGCTGGAGAAGTGGAAATCAGGCAGTCAGGAGGAATGATGTGTTGCGGAGAGAGTTCAACTTCCGAAGCATCCGAGGAACGAGAGAGAGCATCGGCCCTAATGTTCTTATCGGCAGGCCGAAAGTGAATTTCAAAATTAAATCGGGCAAAGAACAGAGACCACCTGGCCTGGCGAGGATTCAGCCGTTGGGCAGACTGGAGATAGGAGAGGTTCTTGTGATCGGTGTAAATAATAACTGGAAATCTTGATCCCTCCAGCAGATGCCTCCATTCCTCAAGTGCTAATTTAATGGCTAGAAGCTCTCGATCCCCGATGGAGTAGTTCCTCTCCGCCGGAGAGAAGGTCCTAGAAAAAAAACCACAAGTAACAGCATGCCCGGAAGAATTTTTTTGTAGAAGGACCGCTCCAGCTCCTACAGAGGAGGCATCAACCTCCAATAGGAAGGGTTTAGATGGGTCAGGTCTGGAGAGCACGGGAGCCGAAGAAAAGGCAGACTTGAGCCGTTTAAAGGCGTCTTCCGCTTGAGGAGGCCAAGACTTGGGATTGGCATTTTTTTTGGTTAAAGCCACGATAGGAGCCACACCGGTAGAAAAATGTGGAATAAATTGCCTGTAATAATTGGCGAACCCCAAAAAACGTTGGATAGCACGGAGTCCGGAGGGGCGTGGCCAATCTAAGACGGCAGAGAGTTTGTCTGGATCCATTTGTAGTCCCTGGCCAGAGACCAAGTATCCTAGGAAAGGAAGAGATTGGCATTCAAACAGACATTTCTCTATCTTGGCATAAAGTTGATTGTCACGAAGTCTCTGAAGAACCATACGGACATGCTGGCGGTGTTCTTCTAGATTGGCAGAAAAAATCAGGATATCGTCCAGATATACAACAACACAGGAGTATAAGAGATCACGAAAAATTTCATTAACAAAGTCTTGGAAGACGGCAGGGGCGTTGCACAGGCCAAAGGGCATGACCAGATACTCAAAGTGTCCATCTCTAGTGTTAAATGCCGTTTTCCATTCATCCCCCTCTCTGATGCGGATGAGATTATAAGCACCTCTTAAGTCCAGTTTGGTAAAAATGTGGGCACCTTGGAGGCGATCAAAGAGTTCAGAGATGAGGGGTAGGGGGTAGCGGTTCTTTACCGTGATTTTATTAAGACCGCGGTAGTCAATGCAAGGACGTAGAGAGCCATCTTTTTTGGACACAAAGAAAAATCCGGCTCCGGCAGGAGAGGAGGATTTACGGATAAAGCCCTTTTTTAAATTTTCCTGGATGTACTCAGACATAGCAAGAGTCTCTGGGGCGGACAGAGGATAAATTCTGCCCCGGGGTGGAGTAGTGCCCGGAAGGAGGTCAATAGGACAATCATAAGGCCTGTGAGGAGGTAGAGTCTCAGCTTGTTTTTTGCAAAAAACATCCGCAAAGTCCATATAGGCCTTAGGGAGACCGGTTACAGGGGGAACCACAGAGTCACGGCAAGGGGTACTGGGAACCGGTTTTAGGCAGTCCTTGAAACAAGAGGGCCGCCAACTCTTGATCTCCCCAGTGGACCAATCCAGGGTTGGGGAATGGAGTTGAAGCCAGGGTAGTCCAAGGAGAATTTCGGAAGTGCAATTGGGGAGGACCAAAAATTCAATCTTCTCGTGATGAGGTCCGATGCACATTAGAAGGGGCTCCGTGCGGAAACGTATGGTACAGTCCAATCTTTCATTGTTTACACAATTGATGTAGAGGGGTCTGGCGACACTGGTCACCGGGATGTTGAACCTGTTGACGAGAGAGGCCAAAATAAAATTTCCTGCAGATCCGGAATCCAAGAAGGCCATAGTAGAGAAGGAGAAGGCAGAGGCAGATATCCGCACAGGCACAGTAAGACGTGGAGAAGCAGAGTAGACATCAAGGACTGTCTCACCTTTGTGCGGAGTCAGCGTACGTCTTTCCAGGCGGGGAGGACGGATAGGACAATCCTTCAGGAAGTGTTCGGTACTGGCACAGTACAGGCAGAGATTCTCCATGCGGCGTCGTGTCCTCTCTTGAGGTGTCAGGCGAGACCGGTCGACCTGCATAGCCTCCACGGCGGGAGGCACAGGAACGGATTGCAGGGGACCAGAGGAGAGAGGAGCCGGGGAGAAAAAACGCCTCGTGCGAACAAAGTCCATATCCTGGCGGAGCTCCTGACGCCTTTCGGAAAAACGCATGTCAATGCGAGTGGCTAGATGAATGAGTTCATGTAGGTTAGCAGGGATTTCTCGTGCGGCCAGAACATCTTTAATGTTGCTGGATAGGCCTTTTTTAAAGGTCGCGCAGAGGGCCTCATTATTCCAGGATAATTCTGAAGCAAGAGTACGGAATTGTACGGCGTACTCGCCAACGGAAGAATTACCCTGGACCAGGTTCAACAGGGCAGTCTCAGCAGAAGAGGCTCGGGCAGGTTCCTCAAAGACACTTCGAATTTCCGAGAAGAAGGAGTGTATAGAGGCAGTGACGGGGTCATTGCGGTCCCAGAGCGGTGTGGCCCATGACAGAGCTTTTCCAGACAGAAGGCTGACTACGAAAGCCACCTTAGACCTTTCAGTAGGAAACTGGTCCGACATCATCTCCAAGTGCAGGGAACATTGGGAAAGAAAGCCACGGCAGAATTTAGAGTCCCCATCAAATTTATCCGGCAAGGATAGTCGTAGACCAGAAGCGGCCACTCGCTGCGGAGGAGGTGCAGGAGCTGGCGGAGGAGATGATTGCTGAAGCTGTGGTAGTAGCTGCTGTAGCATCACGGTCAGTTGAGACAGCTGTTGGCCTTGTTGCGCTATCTGTTGTGACTGCTGGGCGACCACCGTGGTGAGGTCGGCGACAACTGGCAGAGGAACTTCAGCGGGATCCATGGCCGGATCTACTGTCACGATGCCGGCTGGCAGGTAGTGGATCCTCTGTGCCAGAGAGGGATTGGCGTGGACCGTGCTAGTGGATCGGTTCTAAGTCACTACTGGTTTTCACCAGAGCCCGCCGCAAAGCGGGATGGTCTTGCTGCGGCGGTAGTGACCAGGTCGTATCCACTAGCAACGGCTCAACCTCTCTGACTGCTGAAGATAGGCGCGGTACAAGGGAGTAGACAGAAGCAAGGTCGGACGTAGCAGAAGGTCGGGGCAGGCAGCAAGGATCGTAGTCAGGGGCAACGGCAGGAGGTCTGGAACACAGGCTAGGAACACACAAGGAAACGCTTTCACTGGCACAATGGCAACAAGATCCGGCGAGGGAGTGCAGGGGAAGTGAGGTATAAATAAGGAGTGCACAGGTGAACACACTAATTAGAACCACTGCGCCAATCAGCGGCGAAGTGGCCCTTTAAATCGCAAAGACCCGGCGCGCGCGCGCCCTAGGGAGCGGGGCCGCGCGCGCCGGGACAGGACCGACGGAGAGCGAGTCAGGTACGGGAGCCGGGGTGCGCATCGCGAGCGGGCGCCACCCGCATCGCGAATCGCATCCCGGCTGGAGGCGGTATCGCAGCGCCCCGGGTCAGTGGATCTGACCGGAGCGCTGCAGTGACGAGAGTGTAGCGAGCGCTCCGGGGAGGAGCGGGGACCCGGAGCGCTCGGCGTAACACACGCATCTTTACCCCTCCAAATCAGACGGGCCACATTCCTACGGTTACTATCCTGCCCGGGAGTCGGGAGGGACCACATCACCTCCCCATTCTGTTCTTGGAAGGCACCCAGACCATGCCTCTCTATCCAAAAAGACAGGTCAACCGAACCCCTCCCTTCTACCTCAATTGACCTATCACCCTTACGCAGAGCCTCCAGGAGGCGCCGCTGCAAGTGACCCCCAGAACCAGATGGAGACGGAGACCCTCTTGATTCCCCGGCAGCGACGCTGGCATAGCTTCTAGCAGTCGCCACCAGGGGGGCAGCCGAACCAGCCCCTACTTCCTCAGTACTCTTTACTGATCCAGTGACATCCCTTTGCCTGCCTCCAGCACTCTTCTCTTGCACACCGATAGCATCCCTCTCTTGTACACCTCTAGCACCCCTCTCTCGCACACCGCTAGCATCCCTTTCTTGCACACCGCTAGCACCCCTCTCTCGCACACCGCTAGCACCCCTCTCTTGCACACCGCTAGCACCCCTCTCTTGCACACCGCTAGCACCCCTCTCTTGCACACCGCTAGCACCCCTCTCTTGCACACCGCTAGCACCCCTCTCTAGTACACCTCTAATGCCCCACTCTTGCACACTGCTAACATTTTCATGCAACATACCATCACCAAAATTTTCACTCTCTTTTGCACTCTTCCCTTTCACACTATTATCCTGGCTAAACTTTCCTGAGCTGGCCGGGTTATTTGCGTATGCCACGGGGGTTTGTGCTGCTGGTCCCGCCCCCGATGACCGCTTTTTCGGTTCTGGCGATGTTACTTCCAGTTCCAGTGATGACACTTCCTTCAACGCCGATGATGTTCCCAGTGAGAACTGCTTCACACTGGGTGGGATCTGTCCCTCCGGACGCACCCCCACCCCTCCTACAGCAGCCGACGTGGAGGGATTCCCCACAGCGTCAGTGCAACCTTCAGGAGCCACCTTACCCGACCGCCCGGGCTTTTCTACCAATCCAGACGCATGGACACTCCCCCCCCTCACAGAGGAGTGCCCTGCTACGCCCAGATCGCTCGGGGGACCGCCCCCCGAGCAGACAGCAACATCACCAAGCTCCGGCACTAGGACACGCCCCCTGCCCACCTGGGGTGGTCCTGCAGCATCGGAGTCGCCCACCTTAAGCCTGTCCTGCCCTTCCCTACCGACTGGACAGGCGGCTCCTTGGCGTCTGCAGCCATCTTAGAAACCTTATCCACCATGTACCCCCCATTCTGGCCCCGCTTTACAGCAAAAGCGGGGTCGGGCAGACTGGGGGGCCCACCAGCCTGAACCACCTTTTCAGATGGCCCAGACTGCTGGAGAGAAGAATAAACAAGTCTGGTGACCTCTCCTTTTTTCCTTTTATTTCTCCTCTTCCTCTTGCCCTTCACCTCAGTATCTGGGCCTAAGTCATTTCCAAATGATAAGTTCTCAAAATGGGTAGGTGACTCTTGGAGCACAATCGCCTTCAGCAATCCACCACCAATTAACCCATTGCTGCTGCCGCTGTCGTCACTGCTGTCATCTGACGTTACAGGCAGGGCTACCTGAGCAGGATTTATGTATGAACTCTGGGTTGTGTCCTCCTCCATTTCACTCTCCTCTGCACCACCATCTTGCTTCTCTTTAGCACCTTCCTCAGCACTGTCCTCTCTTTCTCCACCACCATCTTCCTCCACACTGTCCTCCTCAGCACTGTTCTCTCTTTCTCCTCCACCATCCACCTCCACACCATCCTCCTCTGCACTGCTTTCGCTGTGACTGACCTCCTCCTCTCTTTCTGGGTTCTGCTGGCCTCTGAACCGACTTTCATTGCAGAGTTTTTCTCTGAAGATACCAGCCCCTTCCATGATCTCCATCCTCACCCTTTCTACCTCCTCAACCTCTTTTTTCAGGGTGCGCACTTTAGCCGAATACACTGGCCTTCGATTTTTTGAGGTGTAATCAGCCTGGTAACGGGCAAATTTTAAGTCCTCTCTTAGCCCACGAAGCATTTTGCCAAGACACTCATACTCCGCCATTTTTGCTTGGATTCGGGACCCAAAAGTGGCCAAAGACTCCCTGGGACCCAATGCCCCCCATTGCTGGGGTTCAGAGGTACCTTGCCTCCCCATGTTTCTCCTCAACTCCTCACCTTCATGCAGGTCTTTACCTGCAGCCTTGCTTGTAGCCTTCCTTGCAGCCTTGCGGCTTCCAGATATGGACGGTGGAGTTGGTTCTGCATTTCTGCGGATCCTGGAGGATCTCCGTACCCCATCCTGGGAGTTGGCCGTTGCAATGTCACCTCCACCTCCCGCCGGCCTGGTAAGGGAGATGGGGACGTTGGGGTTCATGCAGGGAAACCCTTCCCCGAAGGCTGCCACAAACCTGGGGGGGGGGGGGGGAGGGCTGGTGAAAATCCTGCTGCTCTCTGGTTCTCTGGTTCTCCTGGAGCTGACGATCACACAACCACACCCTGAACAGGAAGTAGTGCAACAGCTGGAGACACCCTATTTGGAAAGCACTGCTGTAGGGTAATTTGGTGGTGGATGCAAATCCCTAATTTAGGCCTCAAATGCACATGGTGCTCTTTCACTTTGGAGCCCTCTCATATTTCAAGGCAACAGTTTTTGGTTACAAATTTTTTTTCTCTTCTTTTACCCCTTAAGAAAAGGTAAATTTTGGGTCTACACCAGCATGTTAGTGTAAACAGAGTGTACCATATACATTTGAGGCCTAAATTGGTGATTTGCACAGGGGTGGCTGGTAGTTACAGCAGTTCTGACATAAACATAAAAAACACCCATATGTGACCCCCATTTAGAAAACTACACCCCTCACGTAAAGTAACAAGGGGTATAGTGAGCCTTAACATCCCACAGGTGTTTGACAAATTTTTGTTAAAGTTGGAGGTGAAAATAAAAAAATGTATATTTTTTTCCCTAAAATGCTATTGTTACCCCAATTTTATCATTTTCACAAGGGGTAATAGGAAAAAAAGCCCAGCAAAATTTGTAACCCCATCTCTTCTGAGTCAGAAAATACCCCACATGTGGATGTAAAGTGCTCTGCGGGTGAACTACAGGGCTCAGAAGAGAAGGAGCACCATTGGGCTTTTGGAGAGAGAATCTGGCTGAAATTGAAGGCCATGTGCGTTTAGGCCTCCATGGTGCCAGAACAGTGAACCCCCCCCCCCACACACACACACACACACACACACACATGTGACCCCATTTTGGAAACTACACCCCTAATAAGAAGTGCAGTGAGCATTTACATCTCACAGGTGTCTGATAGATTTTTTTGAGCAGTGGTCTGCCAAAAGAAAAATGAAAATTTTTCATTTGCACAGCCCACTGTTCCAAAGATCTGTCAAATGCCAGTGGGGTTTAACCCCTTAAGGAACCAGCCCATTTTCACCTTAAGGACCCAGCCATTTTTGCACATCTGACCATTGTCATTTTAAGCATTAATAACTCTGGGATACTTTTACTTTTCATTCTGATTCTGACATTGTTTTTTCGTGACATATTCTACTTCATGTTAGTGGTAAATTTTTGTCGAGGCTTGCATCATTTCTTGGTGAAAAATTCCAAAATTTGATGAAAAAATTGAAAATTTAGCATTTTTCTAACTTTGAAGCTCTCTGCTTGTAACAAAAACAGACATTCCAAATAAATAATATATTGATTCACAGATACAATATGTCTACTTTATATTTTCATCATAAAGTTGACAGGTTTTAACTTTTAGAAGATATCAGAGGGCTTCAAAGTTCAGCAGCACTTTTCCAATTTTTCACAACATTTTCTAAATTGGAATTTTTCAGGGACCAGTTCAGTTTTGAAGTGGATTTGAAGGGCCTTCATATTAGAAATACCCCACAAATGACCACATTATAAAAACTGCACCCCTCAAAGTATCCAAAATGACATTTGGGTAAGTGTGTTAACCCTTTAGGTGTTTCACAGGAATAGCAGCAAAGTGAAGGAGGAAATTCAAAATCTCCATTTTTTACACTCGCATGTTCTTGTAGACCCAGTTTTTGAATTTTTACAAGGGGTAATAGGAGAAAAAGCCCCCCAAAATTTGTAACCCAATTTCTCTAGAGTAAGGAAATACCTCATATGTGTATGTAAAGTGTTCGGCTGGTGCAGTAGAGGGCTCAGAAGGGAAGGAGCAACAATGGGATTTTGGAGAGTGAATTTTTGCTGAAATGGTTTTTGGGGGGCATGTCACATTTTGGAAGCCCCTATGGTGCCAGAAGAGCAGAAAACCCCCACATGGCATACCATTTTGGAAACTACACCCCTCAAGCCACGTACCAAGGGGTCCAGTGAGCCTTAACACCCCACAGGTCTTTTACGACTTTTCGTTAAATTTGGATGTGTAAATGAAAAAAAAAAAAAAAAAAGTTTCACTTCCAGGCAGTGGAAGAGAGGTGGTTGTGGTTGTGATAAATATAAAGCAAATACACTATGTTGAGCTAGCGATTGTTTGTCTGTATACAAGAGTGTGAAGCATACAAGTGAGTGAGTATAAAAGTGAGGGGACTTAAAATTAAGGGACTTTAAATTCAGGAAGTTTAAATTGAAATATTTGATTTTTTTTTCTTTTCTGTTAATTTTTGCAATCCCCAAATCTAGTATGACCTCCATGTTGGAAAAGGCAGTCCAGTGTGCATCTTGCGCAATGTATGCAATCCTTGAACAACAGTTTGAGGGTGCATATTGTTGTGCGAGATGTGTGCGAGTTGCTCATTTAGAAGCCCAGATCCTGGATCTAGAGGAGCAACTGGCAACACTGAGATGCATTGACAACCCGCAGAGTAGTCTCCTGCTCACTGAGCAGGTACTCTCTGGGGTCGAGGTGGGGATGGATAGTGGGACGGAGGGGCAGGATAGTCAGGCAGTTAGCTGGGTTACAGTTAGAAAACGGGGTAGAGGGAAAAGTGTCAGGGAGGCTAGTCCTGAACTGGCACACCCCAACAAGTTTGCCCAGTTGGCAGATGAGGGGGATGTCATTTCAGAGCTAGCGGTACTGCAGCAGGACTCTGCCTCTGACCGCCAGGGGGGTGTCTGCTCCAGTAAGGAGGGAGGGAGGAGAGCAGGGCAGGCCAGACAGGTACTAGTAGTGGGGGACTCAATTGGGGGACAGACAGGGTGATCTGTCACAAAGACCGGGATAGCCGAACAGTGTGTTGTCTTCCTGGCGCTCGAGTTCGGCACATCGCGGATCGGGTTGACAGGTTGCTGGGTGGGGCTGGAGAAGACCCAGCAGTCATGGTACATATTGGCACCAATGACAAAGTAAGAGGTAGATGGAGTGTCCTTAAAAATGATTTCAGGGACTTAGGCTGCAAGCTTAAGGCAAGGACCTCCAAGGTAGTATTTTCTGAAATATTACCTGTACCACGAGCCGTACCAGAGAGGCTGCGGGAGATAAGGGAGGTAAACAAGTGGCTCAGAAGCTGGTGTAGGAAGGAGGGGTTTGGGTTCATGGAGAACTGGGCAGACTTCGACTTTAAAGGAAACAGATTTCTGACTATAGCTAAAGACCATTATCTGTCCCAAATGGTGCAGGGCCTGACCAGAGGGGGCGCCCTACTAGACTTAATATTTACCAACGTACTGAAACTGGCAGAGTAATTAATGTGCAAGTAGATGGACACCGAGGAAATAGTGATCATAATGTAATACATTATAACTTGTTCTTCAATAAGGGAATCTCTCGAGGGGCCACAAAAACAATGAACTTTCGAAAAGCAAAGTTCGATCAACTCAGAGAAGCCCATAACAATATAAAATGGGATAATGTCCTCAAAAATAACAATACTGACACTAAATGGGAGACTTTTAAAAATATCTTAAATTTTCACTGTAAGATGTATATACTTTATAGGAATAAAAGGGTCAGAAATAAAAGAAAACCAATATGGATGAATAAAAATGTTAAGGGGGCAATAAATGACTAAAATAAAGCATTTCAGTTACTAAAACAGGACAGCAGTGAAGAAGCATTAAAAAGCTATAGAGAAAAATGTGAAATATGTAAAAAACAGATAAAAGCCGCAAAAATAGAGACAGAAAGACTCATTGCC
Organism: Hyla sarda; assembly: GCF_029499605.1. NCBI lineage: Eukaryota > Metazoa > Chordata > Amphibia > Anura > Hylidae > Hyla > Hyla sarda. The sequence goes on from NW_026608757.1 coordinate 19,489, forward strand.
AAAGAGAGTATGACTAACACCAAAATGTTCTTTAATTATATAAATAGCAAAAAGGTCAAAAATGAAAGTGTTGGCCCTTTAAAAAATGATGAGGAAGAAATTATAAACGGGGATCAGGAAAAAGCAAATATACTAAAATTCTTCTCCACTGTATTCACTGAGGAAAATGAAATGCCAGGTGAAATACAGTGTGATAAGGTAAGCTCCCCAGTACAGGTCACCTGTCTAACCCAGGAAGAAGTACAGTGCCACCTACAAAAAATCAAAATAGACAAATCACCAGGTCCAGATGGCATTCACCCCCATGTTCTAAAGGAATTAAGTAATGTAATAGACAGACGCGGAGGTGTTGAGGGGCATGTGTGGAACTCCGCTACTCCTTGCTGGGATTTGAATAGACTGGCCCAGACCCTTTCTTGTGGATGGAGAGTGGAGCTGAGTAAAACGATCAGACTTTACATGTGATGAATATCTAACAGTGCAGAAGCCGGTGAAACCATTGATTAATACCCCGGCAATATTCTGAACAGAAGCAGCCTCTTGCACTGGCCCCATGTGGAATGGACAATATTGGATGCCTGACTCTCTGCCTGGTCACTCCTCCTAGCGATTTGGAGAAACCGGGACTCATGGACTAAATTGAACAACTTGGTCTTAGCAGAATTCCTCTCTCATGAAATTGGACCCCTCCCTGGACCCAATAAGATCAGTGACTCTGGGGGGTGATTGCACTGTCTACCAGGGGGAGCGTGAATACGCTAATGATTCCGTAGTTGCATATTAGTATGCTATATTTGGTGGTGGATATTTCTGGATCAGGGTGTGATACCCTAGGTTTTAAGCGCTCCCCAGAGCCATATGGGACTGTGAATTCTTACTTTTGTATGCTGTAAATAACGGGATTTAAATTCTCGAGTGGGAGGGGCCTATGGTGTATAAAGTTGCTAAGTTGGTCCGTGATATCCCCGTAGTGATACATACACCCCACAAATATAAAGTGAAGAGAAATAGTGGGTGAAATGGCCCCTAAGGTGAACCCCAGAAGATCAGGGGGTAGCTCGCCACAAAAAGATAAGGGGGCTATGGGTAAATTGGATAAAATATGGAAGTCTCCAGCTGTGGGTATAAAAACTAGAACCCAGAAGGATCTCTCCCCTAGTAAAACAGGCTCTAGGTACTCGGTCTTGGCGGTGGAAGAAACTGAGGAAGGGCAGTCTGTGCCCCCTGTGGGAACACAGATGTTGGAGGAGATCTTGGGAGGGGTGAAAAAATCTAATTGTGCAATTGAGGAGATAAATAAACAATTAGGTGTGGTATCTACCGAGGTATCTCTGATAAGACACGATATGACTAAAATGAGAGATAGGATTTCCAGACTGGAGGAAGAAGCCCCTAAAACAGAAAATAGGATTACGGTTTTGGAGGAGGAGGTTAATGACTTGAAAAAGGAGAGGACATCTGTTAAAGATAAGCTCACTGACCTTGAGGATAGATCCAGACGTTGTAATATAAGGATGGTGGGGTTTCCTGATGGGATGGTGGGGTTTCCTGAGGGGGTGGAGGGGGGGGGGACTCTGCCATACAGTTTCTTAGTAGGTGGTTGAAGGAGGGGATAGGGGAAGGGCATCTTACTCCAATGTTTGGGATTGAACGAGCTCATCAGTGCCAAGGCGTATTCCCCCTCCGGGGGGTCCCCCTAGGACAATCCTAATTAAGTTATATACCTCCCAGGACAGGGATACTATCCTTAGGAGGGCAAGAGAGATGAGGGACCTACAGTATAATGGACAGAATATTTTTCTATATCCGGATTTCTCTTGGGAGACCCAGAGGAAAAGGGCATCCTTTCGGGAGATAAAAAGGCGGCTAAAGAACGCAGGGGTGCCCTTCTCTCTGCTGTTTCCAACGAGACTCCGGGTTGAGCATAAGGGAAAGGTAACAATATTTGGAACCCCACAAGAAGTCTCAGATTGGATGGATAAATAAGGCATCTAATATAAGGCACTACTGTGGCATTAGGGGTTGGAAGTATTAGTTGAGTAATAATGTTACGTCTCGGGGGGGAGGGGGGAGGGGTTGGGGGGTTCTCTGGGGTGTCACTAGGATAGGAGTGCATAGTAGAAGTACGGTGCATTATGGGGAGAGGGGGGGTGCGGGGGGGGGAAGGATAAGGGAAAGGAGGGAGGGATGGCACGGGATGATCAAAAGAGTGTTTTTTTTTTTTTTTTTCTCTCTCTCTTCTTCTTCTCTCTTTTCTTTTTTCTCTTAGGCAAATATATCTATGCTTAAATTATTAGCCTGGAACATACGAGGTATGTCGGATAGAATTAAAAAGTGTGCAGTCTTCGATTATATTCGGAGGTGCCTTCCTGCGATCATATGTTTAGTTGAGACCCATAGGTCAAGAGATGAGCAGATACTTCCAAGGAAGTGGGCCAAAGAAGAATACCACTCCAGACTCTCTTCCTACTCCATGGGAGTATCAGTATATGTTCACAGGAGGGTACCATTCGAGACTAAGAATGCAAAGGTAGATAAGTATGGTCGATATGTATTTCTTTATGGAATATGGGAAGATAGGGCAGTCATCTTGGCTTTTGTTTATATTCCTCCATCTTTTAGAGTGGATGTTCTGAGGGACCTCGTGAGCTATAGCGAAAGTAAGACACATTCGGCATTATGGATAGTTGGAGATTTGAACAATGTAATAGACCCTAGTATGGACAGATACAAATTAGGTAGGAATGTAGGGGGGAACGAAACAGCATTGGCGAGATACTGTGGAGAGATGAATTGGGTTGATGGGTGGCGGAAACTAAACCCAGGAGTAAGACAGTACTCATGTTTTAGTACCTCATATAACACCGCTTTTATAACCCGAATTGACTTATGCCTGTGTGATAAGAATGCAATGACCTGGACCAGCAGGGTGCAGTATAAAGCTAAAACCCTATCGGACCATTGCCCAGTGGTGGTGGAAATTGGAGGTAAGGTAATGGGTGGGAAAAGGTTGGGCTTTCGGCTCAACCCCCACTGGATTGAATTAGTGGGCGACCAGGACTGGTTTAGACAGGAAATAGAGGCATTCTGGGAGATTAATCATAAGTCCGCAAACCCTCAGGTGGTATGGGATACTATGAAGGCATACTTGAGGGGTCTATATATAGGGCGAATCAATAAAAAAAAAAAAGGAATTCTCACAGGAAGAATCAGTACTGAATAGTAAAGTGGCAACATTAGAAGCAGGGATAGAAGAGGATAGTGGGGGGAACAGCTGTTAGAACTGAAGGCAGCTCAAGAGGAATATAAAGAATATCTACTTAAAAAGGCACAAAATAAACTATTCTTCAGTGGGCAATTTAATTTCTTTGAGAAAGGGAAACCAAATAAGACACTGTCAAGATTACTTAAAAATCAAGGCGACGAACGTGGTATTATGGCTCTGAGGAGGGAGGATGACAGCATAACCACAGATAGAGAAGAAATAGCCCAAATGGTTGGCTCTTTTTTTCTCCAATCTCTATATGGGCAGCTATATTAATAGGGCGGAGGTAGCGGAATTCTTGAGGGGAATTAATATTCCGAGTTTGACAGAGGATGTCAGGGACTCCCTGGATGACCCAATCTCCCTCCAGGAATTGGAGGAGGCATTGGCATCAATCCAAGGGAATACATCCCCTGGGTCTGACGGCATTCCTTTCTAGATATATAGAATATACTCAATCCTGCTGCTTCCAAAACTGCTGGGTATCATTAATGAATCCTGGAGGGGGGGGGGGGTTCTCCCTAAATCTATGTGTGAGGCTAATATTAGACTCATTAGGAAAAAAGATAAGGATCCCTTGGATTTGGGCTCATATCTCCTTGCTTAATACAGATATAAAGATAATAGCGAAAGCACTGGCAAGGAGATTGGATAAAGTAGTGAAGGTAGTGGTGGGCGGTGACCAGGGAGGGTTTAGGTCAGGAAGAACGGTTCATGACAATATCCACCAGGTGTATGAAGCAATCCAGAGTGGATCCCGTGGCCCCCGCTCCATTCTGTCATTGGATGCTACTAAAGCTTTTGACAGGGTGGAGTGGGAATACCTCTGGGAAGTTTTGAAAAGGGTTAGGGTGGGCCCGAGGTTTTTGAGTTATATTCAGCTACTATACACTAACCCCGAGGCGAGTGTGGTGGTAGATGGAACCCCCTCCTACCCATTCAAACTAAGTAGAGGAACAAGGCAGGGCTGCCCCCTCTCACCCTTTTTATTTTTAATTTATATTGAACCCTTAGCGGCTTGGATAAGAGATAATGATGTTTATGAGGGATTTGGAGTAAATGGAGAGAAGAGTAAGATCTTGTTATTTGTAGATGATATCCTCCTTTTTGTAACTAACCCACAAGAAAAAATACATCGTATCATTAAGATGTTCGAGGCATTTGCCCCTCTATCTGGGTTGGACATAAATTGGAGTAAATCTACTATGCTCCCCCTGGATGAAGATATGGGGGAGACGGTGGGAAGACTATCCGTGTTAAAAAAAAATGAATGTCTCCATTATCTGGGAGTAAAAATAGCAGCCACGAATGATAGGTTTGTGATTAACAATATACTGCCCCTTTTGAATAGTTTAGCGAAGAGAGTAGAAGTATGGATTAAAATGCCCTTCTCTATGTCAGAAAGGATGGCGATAATAAAAATGGTGGTCCTCCCACAGATCCTTTTTTTTCTTGCTACCTCGCCAGTGTGGATCGGCAAATGCTGGTTCCGGAAGATAGAAGTGATACTGGGTAGATTGTTATGGGGAAGAAAAAGGGTTCGTCTGAAGTACAGATGTTTTATGGCCCCTGGAGATAGGGGGGGATTGGATATGCCCAATTTCTTTGTTTATTACATGGCCGCGCAGTTGGTACGAATCGTGAATTGGAGAAATTTTAGATATCTGGAGAAGATTGTAGTAGATAAGGAGAAAGTGAACATATATGAGGTGTTGGAATGAGATGATTATGAGGAGAGTGGGTCAAATAACACGATGTTATTGTATAAATATAGGAAAGTATGGGAAAGATTAAAGGGAGAATTACATGTAGGAAATAGTTTTGGGTTCACACCCCTATGGGGTAACAATAAATTTAAAGAATTGGTGAAGTGTGAGTCAACTTTTTGGGATAGTAAGGGTATAAAACGACTGGAACAATTATTTGATAAAGGACAACTCTTTTCATTTGAGCACATAAAAAGGGGGTATGATATTAGTGATAACGATTGGCTGTACTATTGGCAAGTTAGTCATGCAGTCCATAACACGATAGATAAGGAGATATATGTAGCACAGAAACACAATTTCATAGAAGCACTAACTCAAATAGAGCACTTTAAAAAAAAAAAGGAATATCAATTTTGTATAAGAAATTAAATAAGATTATTGGAGTAAGGGGGATCGACAGAATTAAAGACAAATGGTCCGGAATAGTGGGTACTGTGTCTGAGGAAGATTGGGACATTATGGCCCAAAATATAAGCAAGGTTTCTCGTAATATGGAACATAAAATTACACAATTTAAGATATTACACAAGACCCACTATTCCGCGCTTCATTTACATAGGATAGGGGTGAGAATCACTTCACAGTGTGTTAAATGTGGTTTGGAAGAGGCGGACTATTTACATAGTTTTTGGTCGTGTGAGAAGATATCTGTTTTCTGGGAATCTGTAATAAAAGAGGTAGAAAGTAAAATCCCTGTGAAGGTACCTCGTACGATAGAGTTTATACTGCTGGGAGCTATTGGTAAGATGGGCAAAATTGATTAGACATACTCTTGGATGTAAACAAGTATGGATTTGGCTTCTATGGCTTTTGCTTTTCTTCCGATTGGTGATGTTGTTTTATCGGATTTGTACAATGTATTTTTGTAATTGTTTAATATTAAAATAAAAAAAATATAAAAAAAAAGTAATGTAATAGACAGACCCCAATTTTTAATATTCAGGGACTCTATAGTGACAGGGACTGTTCCCCAGGACTGGCGCATGGCAAATGTGGTGCCAATATTTAAGAAGGGGTCAAAAGGTGACCCCGGGAATTATAGACCTGTTAGTTTAACCTCGGTAAATTGTTTGAGGGTTTCCTAAGAGATGCTATTTTGGAATATCTTGATAAAAATAAATGTATGACCCTGTATCAGCATGGATTTATGAGGGATTGATCCTGTCAAACTAACCTGATCAGCTTTTATGAGGAGGTGAGCACAAGACTGGACCAGGGGCAATCGCTGGATGTCGTATATCTGGATTTTTCCAAAGCATTTGATACGGTTCCACATAAAAGGTTGGTGCATAAAATGAGAAGGTTTGGGCTGGGTGAGAATGTGCGCAAGTGGGTAAGTAACTGGCTCAATGATAGGAAACAGAGGGTGTTTATTAATGGTACTTATTCTGATTGGGTGACTGTTACTAGTGGGGTACCACAGGGGTCCGTCTTGGGTCCTGTCCTATTTAATATATTCATGAATGACCTTGCAGAGGGGTTGAATAGTAAAGTAGCAATCTTTGCAGATGACACCAAACTCTGTAAAGTGGTAAACACTATAGAGGACAGTGCACTGTTACAAATGGATCTGGATAGGTTGGAGGTTTGGGCTGGGAAGTGGCAGATGAGGTTCAACACTGATAAATGTAAGGTAATGCAAAAATCCGAGCTGGGATTATGTATTAAATGGAAGAACACTTAGGACGACTGACATGGAAAAGGACTTAGGAGCCTTAGGTAACAGTAAACTTAGCTGTAGTGACCAGTGTCGGGCAGCTGCTGCCAAGGCTAATAAAATCATGGGGTACATCAATAGGGGCATAGATGCCGACGACAAGGAAATAATGCTACCGCTGTACAAATCACTAGTCAGTCCTCACATAGAGTACTGTGTACAGTACTGAGCACCAGTGTACAAGAAAGATATAGTGGAGCTGGAGAGGGTTCAAATCCCACTAAGGACAACAATAAATAAAGACATTATTATTATTATTATTATTATAATAACGTCAGCAGAGAGCACTGTGCTCGTGATGTCATCAGAGAGCATTCCAAAAAGAAAATAATTTCCTCTGTAGTATTCAGCAGCTAATAAGTACAGGAAAGATTACGATTTTTTAATAGAAGTAATTTACAAATCTGTTTAACTTTCCGGAGCCAGTTGATTTAAAAGAAAAAAAAGGTTTTCACCGGAGTACCCCTTTAACCCCTTCATGACCCAGCCCATTTTCACCTTCAGGTCCTGGGCATTTTTTGAAAATCTGACCACTGTCACTTTAAACATTAATAACTCTGGAATGCTTTTACTTATCATTCTGATTCCGAGAACTGCTGTAACAATCAGCCACCCCTGTGCAAATCGCCTCAAATGTACATGGTGCACTCTCCCTTCTGAGCCTTGTTGTGCGCCCCCAGAGCACTTTGCGCCCACATATGGGGTATCTCCATACTCGGGAGAAATTGCATTACAAATTTAGAGGATCTTTTTTCCCCTTTTACCTCTTGTGAAAATGAAAAGTATAGGGCAACACCAGCATGTCAGAGTAAAAAAATTATTTTTTTACACTAACATGCTGGTGTAGACCCCAACTTCACCTTTTCATAAGGGGTTAAAGAAGAAAAAGCCCCCCAAAATTTGTAAGGCAATTTCTCCCGAGTACGGCAATACCCCATATGTGTCCCAAAACTGTTGCCCTGAAATACAACAGGGCTCCAAAGTGAGAGAGCGCCATGCGCATTTGAGGCCTGAATTAGGGATTTGCATAGGGGTGGACATAGGGGTATTCTATGCCAATGATTCCCAAACAGGGTGCCTCCAGCTGTTGCAAAACTCCCAGCATGCCTGGACAGTCAATGGCTGTCCGGCAATACTGGGAGTTATTATTTTGCAACAGCTGGAGGCTCCGTTTTGGAAACAGTAGCGTACCAGACGTTTTTCATTTTTTTGGGGGAGGGGGGCTGTGTAGGGATAATGTGTATATGTAGTGTTTTTTACTTTTTATTTTAGGTTAGTGTTAGTGTAGTGTAGTGTTTTTAGGGTACAGTCACATGGGCAGAGGTTCACAGCAAGTTTGCCGCTGGGAGTTTGAGCTGCAGCGCAAATTTTGCGCCATCTCAAACTTGCAGCACTCACTGTAAACCTCCGCCCATGTGAGTGTACCCTGTACATTCACATTGGGGGGAGGGGGCAAACATCCAGCTGTTGCAAACTCCGAGCATGCCCTTTGGCTGTCCGTGCATGCTGGGAGTTGTAGTTTTGCAACAGCTGGAGGCACACTGGTTTGGAAACACTAAGTTAAGTAATAAACTTTCAAGTGTTTTGCAACCAAACTTAGCGTTTCCAAACCAGTGTGCCTCCAGCTGTTGCAAAACTACAACTCCCAGCATGCATGGTCTGTCAGTGCATGCTGGGAGTTATAGTTTTGCAACAATTGAAACAGCTGGAGGCACTGAGGTAGCAAACGGACAATGTTTCCCAACTAGTGTGCCTCCAGTTGTTGCAAAACTACAACTCCCAGCATGCCCAGACTGCCCAAGCATGCTGGAAGTTGTAGTTCGGCAATATCTGAAGGATCAGATGTTGCCGAACTACAACTTCCAGCATGCTTGGGCAGTCTGGGCATGCTGGGAGTTGTAGTTTTGCAATATCTGGAGGTCCACAGTTTGGAGACCACTGTATAATGGTCTCCAATCTATGCTCTTCCAGATGTTAGAGAACTACAACTCCCAGCATGCCTGAACAGACTGAGCATGCTGGGAGTTGTAGTTTTGCAACATCTGGAACAGCACAGATTGGAGACCATTATACAGTGGTCTCCAAACTGTGGACCTCCAGATGTTACAAAACTACAACTCCCAGCATGCCCAGAAAGCCAAAGGCTGTCTGGGCATGCTGGGAGTTGCCGTTTTGAAACTCCCAGAGGCAGCAGTGAGATCGCTTTACGGCGATCTCACTGCTGCCAATGAAGATGCCGCACTGCTGCCGGAAACTCACCTCCGGGACGCAGCGCCGCCGGGACCGCCTGGAGGACGTCGCTCGCAACGGGACCACTCGGGACACCGCATGGTCGGGTAAGTGATGCCGGGGGATGGGTAAGGGACACTTAGCAGAGCGGTGTGTGTCCCGATCCCCGTGATCGGGACTTACACACCGCGCTGCTAAATATTCTGATAGCGAAACGCTGCTATTAGCTAGTCAGAGTTGACCAGCTGATAGCAGCGATCGCTGGGGGGGGGATGAAACCCCCCGTGGTCGCATGGTAAGATGGCTGGCTATCAGTGATAGCCACCATCTTACCGGGCGCTGCGGGATGCCGCGAGTAGCGGCAAAAATGTTCATGACGTACCTGTATGTCATGGGTCGGGAACACCTTGCCACCCATGACGTACAGGTATGTCATAGGTCGGGAAGGGGTTAATGGTATAGAGAACTGTGTCTAGTGCATTAACTCTGATTTTTTGCCCATTGAAACCAGTAGGCCCATTGTGGTCTATGGGGAAAGCTGCTGAGTTGCCCATAGCAACCAATCAGATCGCTTCTTTCATTTTTGAAAAAGTCTCTGAAAAATGAAGGAAGTAATCTGATTGGTTGCTATGGGCAACTCAGAAACTTTTCCAGGAAAATATGCTGAGTTGCCCATAGCAACCAATCAGATCGCTTCTTTCATTTTGCAAAGGCATTGTGAAAAATGAAAGAAGCAATCTGGTTGCTATGGGCAACTGCACAACTCTTCCTCTACACTGGTCTTGATGAATCTCCCCCATAGAGGGAGATTTATCAAAACCTGCCCAGAGGAAAAGTTTCTGAGTTGCCCATAGCAACCAATCAGATCGCTTCTTTCATTTTTGAAAAAGCCTCTGAAAAATGAAGGATATTTTTGAGATTTTGGAAGCTGGGATACTCACTACACCCATGCATATCTAGATAATTAAGTATGGGGGGAACTTAAATTTATTTTTTAAATCACATGGAGTTTTGACTTTACTTCATTATGGTCGAATAAAGCACTTAAAGAGTTCCTTAAAATTAAAGATTCACTCTTTTGGATGAAAAGGGGCTTATTTATGTAAATCAATTATACGCTTTAGGTCAAATAAAGTCGTTTGAAGAGATAGCCCATAAGTGTGTGGGGGGAAGACAATCACAAACATTGTTTTTTTACAAATAAGTAACACAGATCATAAAGCAATAAAAGGAGAGATTGGAGATTTCAGGGATTCTATATATAAGAAAAGTTTAATTAGACTATTTCCTTATGCAAAGTTGCTGTCTGGGCATGCTGGGAGTTGTGGTTCTGCAGCGGTTGGGGGTTCACAGCTTGAAGACCACTGCTATAGAGGGTGCAAATGTATCTGAGCCCTGGAACTCAAATAATGTGAAATATGAGATGATCAAAATGGAGCCCCTGCACTAATTACTTGGGTTCTGAGGTCTGTAAGGTCCATAGTAAAAACATCAGGTTCTGTCTATAGCAGATACTAAATCATGGCAGCTCAAAGAAACAAGCAGTCATTCTGACATGTCACATGTGATGTCATAGACAGCTGGAGGCCTGACATCCCACTGACAGCCGCCCGAGCCTTCAGTCTGTTCCTGTGCGATTAGTGAGAATAGTGAGATTAGCGTCTTCTTTTTCTACTTGTCTGAAATGGAGCTAAAAGGACTGGGGTTCGTCCCCCTCCTGTTGGCGTTTTGGTGTGCGGCCTGGCTTGCCACCAGCTACATCATGACGGTCGTCCTCGGCCATGCAGCCTCGCCACTGATGAGCATCAGGTAAGATAAACAAGCAAATGATTCTTATTTCATGGGTTGGGAGTGAGGAAATATCCATAATAACATTGGTTTCTTTTCCTTCACAGTGACGTGGGAAATGTCTTTCCCGAAAGCATATTATTCAGAATTGGATTCATAGGGACGTCCATTGGCACTTTGGTACTAACCTTTCTTATTTATAAGTATATGGTTATGCATACTGAAGAGTTCAGGGGTCATCAGGTCCTGATCCAGAGGATCCTGCTGGCCATTGTGTGGGCCTCCTGTTTTTCCACAGCTGTTATGCATGTATTGTCCCCCGAAGAATATCCCAGGATACACTTTGTCAGCACGATAATTTCCATTACATGTGAAGCCTTATACTACCTTGGGCAGTCCATCCAGATGTATAAATTACCAGGAGCAAAAAAAGTCATCCACCATAGTAGATGCACCTGCTGTGGCCTGACTTTTGTCTGTGTAGTTTTCTATTTTGGATATGAAACATTAAAGGAATTATTCCATAATGATGAAGACTGGGACGAGATCCGTGAAATCCCCATCATAATCATCGAGTGGGTGATGCTTCTACTGATCCTGATAAACATCGTGACCTATTATTCCACCATGCAGAGGTTATTGTTGACCGTCTCCAGAAACAGCTGCACACTCTCTCTTAGAGTAAAAATTGATGACTTCGGGGTGTAGACCACCACGGGGGCCATCAAGTGGACTTCTGGGAGAGATACTGCACAGGACACGGAAAACATCTAAAGAAGAATAACTGGGGGACTACATATGGTGCCAGTAATCATGACACAATAATATGAGCTGGTGATATTACCTATACAAAAAAAAAAAAAAAAAATAATAAAAAAATATTGGTGTGTGAAGTGTAATACCTAGTTAGAAAAACAGAATCAAATTCATCATTATAACCCCCCTCTGCATTACCCTGTTTATTATTTTTCAAGCAAGCACTTTGTTCTAATTCGTCCACTCTCTGGCGTGCTCCTTGTATAAGGGGTTTGGGATACCCTTTTTGTTTAAAACGATCCTCCAGGTTCTCTAGTTGTTGTAGGTATTTTTGTGTGGAAGAACAATTCCTTCGGATTCTTTTCATTTGACCTAATGGAATGTTCTTCTTCCATTATTTAAGATGGCAACTGTTAAAGTCGAGGTATCTGTTTGCATCCACCTCCTTAAAATAGTTGGCAGTATGCGAACAGCCATCCTGAATATAGATATTTAAATCCAGGAACTCACATTTTTTGGGGGGACTGATGCAGCGCTGCCTTTGGATATCTCTGGCTCTGCCATAGCGCTTTTTTTGAGGGGGCGTGTCGGCTGCCCCTTCGTCTGGTGGTCAACACTAGTGTTGCTCGCAAATATTCGCAATGCGCGAATTCGCGAATATTCGCCAATATAGCACTATATATTCGAAATTACGAATATTGTTTTTTTTTTTTTCACAATACACATCACAGTGATCATCCCTCTCTGCTTCCAGCTTGTGTGGTGTAAAGAAGGCTCTAATACTACTGTGTGAGACTGGCGTATGAATTTTCGCATATGGGAAAATTTGCTTATGCACATTTTCATTTATGCAAATTTTCGCATATGCAAAAATATTACGCGAATATTACGAATATGCGAATTTAGCGAATATATGACGAATATTTGTCCATATATACGCGAAATATCGCGAATTCGAATATGGCCTATGCTGCTCAACACTAGTCAACACGCGCTATCTGGCCAGCGAGCCAGGGCCCCGTACAGGAGATCACGGGGCCCCCCAGCAGTCGGACACCCCACAATCTGAAATGTATCCCCTATCCTTGGGATAGGGGATGTTTTTCAACACTGCACTACTCCTTTAATGGCCTCCAAAATGAAGTTCCTCTGATGTATGGGCATCAAGGGATCTTCCACTAAAAAAGATCACACAGCTTCCACTCCTCTGTCATGTGGGATGTTACTATATAATGAAGCAATATCTAGCGTTGCCCACATATAGTCCTCTTCCCGTATGATATCTTTCAATAGGGTTAATAAACGCCCATTTATCTCTGAGGTATGCTGGTAAAGACACCGCACATTTCTGTAACTGATGGTCTATATATTCAGATAAACATCTGGCAACTATCGGACGACCAGGTGTTTTTTTTTTCGGTCTTTATGTACATTAGGTAGAAAATAAAAATAAGGTACATTTGGTTTGGGGTTAAATATATATCATGTTTTTCCCTCTTAAAGGGGTACTACGCACCAAGACATCTTATCCCCTCTCCAAAGGACCCCCGTGATCTCGGTTGCGGCACCCTGTTGTCATCACTGCACAGAGAATACAGGGGCCAGCACATCGGCATAGCCATTGACTGTCCTGGCATGCTGGGAGTTTTGCTACAGCTGGAACTCTTTTTATTAGAAAAATATAAAACTTTTACAAAACACAAATACAATGCTTAATCAGCTGAAACATAAGGATGAAAAAGTAACAAATATAAACTCTTTGTTACAGAATAAAAGGACCTACCTAACCAACCAGCCCAGCTTAACTCAACTACCAAATAATGCCTGATACTACTAATTCTTACCTATTATCCTTCCAAACACACATACACACACACATTAATTACCAACAAAACATAAATATAGCTTTCCTTAATTAAGTTTTAACTGAAAACATCCGAATAGGAAACTTATCCCCACATACCATACACAAAATGCATTAAACAAAAATAAATAGGGCTAACTGCCATAAAAATAATAAGGAAATAAATAAAATAATTCCATCTTGGAAATACCATTAATTTTACACACAGACAACAACCAATACTCACAATACATATTAGATCATAACAACGAAAAAAATAAAAAAATAAAATAAAGTAAAAAAAAATAAAAAAAATTATAATAAAAAGAGGGCTTATTGCCATAACTAAAAATAATTCCAACTTGGAAATTTCATTTATTTATTTATTTTTTCCCCTTTCTCCTTTCCCTTCTCTTTAAACTATAGTAACACACACATGCATGGATACATTACCATAAGGGGGAAAAAATAAACACAATAATATCAACTAAAAGCTGGTCCGACTGCCTTTACCCAACAATGAGGTATAACACTATACAAAAATACATAAAACTATTTATACTTATGAAATACATGTAAACAAGAATAAAACCTAAAGAAAAATAACCTACACTATGAACTCTCCCATCACCCACACCACTCCCACTGGACATGGTCAGAGTTCGTGTATCACAGTGTTTTTTTATTTTTTTTTTACTGAAACAGTCATTGTCCATAAACTGACCCAAGTCAGACCCAAAGCATCACCCCCTCCCCCCAACAACCCCCACCCAACTTAAAATGAATCCCCCCCCCCACTATTATTAACTAACTCAACAATGTACTAATTCACTACAACCACAGAAATAATATGAAAAACAAAGTAATACAGTACTTCAAACCCCCACCAGGCCCAAGATTGGTTGCCTGCAAGCCCTTTACATTCAAATTACAGAAAACAAAACAAAAAGCTAGAGTGACATGCATAGCCCACCACCAGGAAGAAGGATGGCAATCCTGATAAAACTAAGTTTCAAAATGCTTACCCTATGAACCTTACTTCTAACCCTATCGCTATCCCTTCATAAAACTGACCCTATACTCACCCTAACATCTATATACTGTCCCTAACCAAAATTAAGGTACATCAAAAGAAAACCCTCTCCACAGGAGAGAAGCCCTACTGGTACCAAGACTGCCATACTCCAAAGACCTGATCTTCCCGAGGTCACCAGTGATGTTCCTACATACCTCCACCTCGGAGAGGACTTTCTGTTGGGTCGATACTAAGCACCGTGCATTCCACGTGTAGTACCTAACCACTAAGCTAACTAAGAATAAAGTGCCCCGATCACGGCCACCCAGGTTCCTGAATGCCCCATAAGCCCACTCCGGATAGGAAAGGCCGGCAAGTTGACTCCAGCCGATGGAAGCACCCACCCTGTTGTAAACCCCTATATTAAAGGGACAATGAAGCAGGAAGTGGTCCATGCTTTCCAGCGTGTCCCCGTACTCTTCTCGGGGACATCCCCGGTCATCAGAGTTCCTGTACTTCAGGTTGTCCCTCACATATAGCTTCCCCTGAAAGCAGCGCCAGGCCAAGTCCCAAAACTTCTGGGGGATCCTTTTCATATTTAAAAGATGCAATCCCACCGTCAGATCCCGACCTGGGCAGTCCCTGAGCGCCAGAGGCTTCTGGAAGTGGGTCAACAGAACCCGTTTGTCAAGGAACTGCCTTGACTGGGTCCTGATCTCCCACACTCCCAGACCCCACCGACGTATCGCCTTCAGAGTCGGGGTAGCGTAAGCCGGAAGATATCCATGTGGTGTACGGAGGTCCTTCACTTGCCCTCCTGTCTCCCATTCCTGGAAGAAAGGCCGAAACCATTCCCTGCAGGAGAGTACCCACGGAGGAGCCCTCTCTGACCAGAGGTTTGCAATGTTGGCTTTCAAGAAGGTGTTCGTTAAGAACACCACAGGGTTTACCATAGATAAACCCCCTAGTCTCCTCGTGCGGTACGTTACCTCCCTCTTGACTAGGTTCAACCTGTTCCCCCATAACAGTTGGAAAAACAGGCTGTAGACCCTAGTGTAGTAAGCCTCTGGTAAAATACATACGCTGCCCAGATAGATAAACAAGGGGAGCAGGTACGATTTGATCAGGTGTACCCTTTCCCTGAGGGTCATAGACCAACCCTTCCACTGGTCCACCCTCTGAGTGGCATCCTGGAGCTTACCATCCCAGTTTTTGGTGGGATAATCATCCTGGCCGAATGTGATGCCCAAAACTTTTGCTGAGTCTTGGGGCCCTGGAAGGGTGTCCGGGAGATCAAACGTGGGGTCTCCCCCTCCCAGCCAGAGACTCTCACACTTATCCTGGTTGATCTTAGACCCGGATGCCTCCGAGTAGCGGTCCACTTCCGACATCACCACATCGGCCTCCTCTCTCGAGGAGAGGAAAATGGTGACATCATCAGCGTACGCCACCACTCTCTGGGCGACACCCGGCTCCGCCAGAATCATCCTGACTCCCGCCAATGGTCCGCAACTCACCCTCCTAAGGAAGGGATCGATCGCAAATACATATAAGAGCGGGCTCAAAGGACAACCCTGACGGACTCCAGACCCCACCTCAAAGAGCGGCCAGACCACCCGTTCACCAGCGGGAAACTCTCTGCCCCTGCATACAAGATCTTAAGCCAATTAACAAAAGTACACGGTAAGCCATATCTCAGGAGGACGGACCAGAGGTAGTCATGGTTCACTCGATCAAATGCTTTGGCCTGATCCAAGGAAAAGTAAGTACCCCTTCCAGAGACCCGCACTACTCCGCTCCACTGCCTCCCTGACACTGAGGACAGCACTTAAGGTGCTTCGGCCTGGAACAGAGCAGTGCTGAGCCCCCGAAATGAGCCGGGGTGCAAACTTCACCAGCCGATTAAACAGTATCTTGGCCAGAAGCTTCCTGTCTGTAGGTGCGAGTAGAAGGATCTGACGACCTCCAGGATCCCTGATCTGGACCGATTCAGAGATCCCGTACTATCAATCAGTCCTGAGACTACTTTACTACTCACTGACATCTTGCAGTTCCTGTAAGGGTCGGGCGAGCGGTACTTCCCGTAATCCCTCTCAAAAACCAAAGATGCTTGCCTATCGTACTGACACCTCATCAGCAAGGACTTCACTCTGGAGATATCCTCTCGGCTACCTCCAGTCGAGACGAGAAGCTCGAGTTTCCTCCTCAGTCCCTGATACAGGCGATACCTGTTTAGGGACCTGAGGCTCGAGAGCTGGCGGAAGAACCCCGCAACCTGCTTCTTGAATATCTCCCACCACTCAGACTTACTACTACAAAAGTCCAGTAAAGGTACCTGACTTTGAAGAAAATCCTCAAAGGACTGTCTTATCTCTGTTTCCTCCAGGAGGGACAAATTCAGCTTCCAATAACCTTTTCCCATCCGGGGGGTCTCTGAAACATTCAGGGAAAACAAAATCATACAGTGGTCGGAGAACTCCACCTCAACCACGGACACTGCGGAAGAGACGGCTTCCTCCTTTAAATAAAACCTGTCTATCCTAGACCTGCTGCTACCTCGATGAAAGGTGAAACCCGCGTGGCCTGAGGGGCTCCGGATGTGGGCATCCTCTAGGCGAGCTTCCCTGACTATATTACTAAGGGCCACACAGTCATAAGCCAGCCGATCATTGGAACCTCTCCTATCTTGGGACCTCGTGACATTATTGAAGTCCCCTCCAAAGATCACTTGCCGGCTAGTAAAAAGAAAGGGCTTAATCCTCATAAAGAGATCCTTACGGCCCCACTTTGTTTGTGGGGTGTAGATGTTAATGAGCCGGAGCTCTTGTCCCTTCATGAAGACATCTAAGATCAGGCACCTCCCCATTTCTAACTCAATGACCCGTCTGCATTCGACCGGAGCGGTAAAAAGGACCGCCACCCCACTATACGGCTCAGCCACAAGAGACCAGTGGGAGGGGCCGCGCCTCCACTCTCTTCTGGCTTTCACCAGAGAGGCTAGATCTGACAACCTGGTCTCCTGTAAAAAGAAAATGTCGGCTTCAACACGGCCGAGAAAATCAAAGGCTGCGAATCTAGCCGTATCAGACTTTATACTGGCACAATTAATAGATGCCAGCGTCAATGGGGTGAGTGCTGCCATCCTGGGTAATTGAGTTAGACGGCCTTACCCATTATTTTTTCTTGCCCTTCTTCTTCACCGCCTCATCCCCTGAAGAAGAAGGAGCATTCTTACTTTCTTTAGATCTCTTTTTTGACTCAGACTGATCCATCTGGCTCCCATCTCCATCTGGCCCTGAGTTAGCCCTGCCCTCCGAGGAAGATGCCTCAACAGGACAGGACCCAGTTCCCCCTGGAGGCTCCAATCCCTCAGGCACCCCATCCTCGCCACCCCCCTCCAATGAGGGGGAGGAGATGGTATCAAGGACAAGGTACCTGTTCGATAGGTCAATCAGAAGGGGGGCAGGTAAGCTTCCTTTTAGGACCTGGCCTTTAGCACCTGAAATAGAGGACTGAGACTTCCCCTTTACAACTTTTTTGCCCTTGTCTTTTTTCGGCCTTTCCCTCCCCTCCTCATCCACACTTTTATAGTGGGAGGAATCAGAAAAGATCAGCCTCTTTGCCTTCCTCTTCGCGAATCCTCCTAATCTCCTCATCCAACACACCATCCCCCAGGGTCTCAGCAACATCTGGGCTAGTGACAGGAGCAGGGCCAGGAGCTACCCCCGCCACCTGAGAACTCTCCAGCTCCCTGCTCCTTCTGCGGTTTTCCTCTCGCCTTAGTTTGGCAGGCCCCTTCTTGCTCTTCATTAACCCTTTTGCTCCTTCACCCATGCCCGTACCCTCCCCAGCCGGGGCAACCCTAAAGCTCTCCCCAGCTGGAGCGGCCACCAAACGGGAAAAGGCGCTGGGGCAATGCTTGAAAGGGTGTCCTAGGACAACACACAGATGACACCGGATCTGCCCACAGGATGCAGCCAAATGACCAGCCCCACCACAAAAAGCGCAAACTTGCACAGTGCAGGCTGCGCTAAAATGGGTAGGACTACCACACCTGTGGCAGACTTTAGGCTGCCCCTGGTAGAAGACTTGGATTCTGTCACGTCCGAGTAAGGCTGCCGATGGGATGTGGGCAACTGTGCTCCCTGAACGCCTAAGTTTGACGGAAAACGTCCAGGCCCCAGACCAGATCCCGTGCTCATCAAGATTTTTCTTGGGCATGTCCGTCACATCCCCATAACGACCGAGCCAGGTCATGATGTCGTAGCAAGAGAGCGACTCGTTACGGGTCAAAACGGTCACTCTCTTGGTTTGGTTCTGCCGGGATATCGCTTTTACAGCGAAATCCCGCCAGCCGGGCTCGTTCTTCACCATGTCGTAATTCGACCAGAAAAGTTCAAGACCCTCTGGCCGAACAAAGCTGATGTCGAACTCAGAAGAACCATAGGGGTGAATCAGGGCAAAGATGTCACTCGCCCTGAACTCCATCTGAAGGAGGAGCTCAACCACCCTTGCCCGGGGCGGGCACGCTGTCACGATGCCGGCTGGCAGGTAGTGGATCCTCTGTGCCAGAGAGGGATTGGCGTGGACCGTGCTAGTGGATCGGTTCTAAGTCACTACTGGTTTTCACCAGAGCCCGCCGCAAAGCGGGATGGTCTTGCTGCGGCGGTAGTGACCAGGTCGTATCCACTAGCAACGGCTCAACCTCTCTGACTGCTGAAGATAGGCGCGGTACATGGGAGTAGACAGAAGCAAGGTCGGACGTAGCAGAAGGTCGGGGCAGGCAGCAAGGATCGTAGTCAGGGGCAACGGCAGGAGGTCTGGAACACAGGCTAGGAACACACAAGGAAACGCTTTCACTGGCACAATGGCAACAAGATCCGGCGAGGGAGTGCAGGGGAAGTGAGGTATAAATAAGGAGTGCACAGGTGAACACACTAATTAGAACCACTGCGCCAATCAGCGGCGAAGTGGCCCTTTAAATCGCAAAGACCCGGCGCGCGCGCGCCCTAGGGAGCGGGGCCGCGCGCGCCGGGACAGGACCGACGGAGAGCGAGTCAGGTACGGGAGCCGGGGTGCGCATCGCGAGCGGGCGCCACCCGCATCGCGAATCGCATCCCGGCTGGAGGCGGTATCGCAGCGCCCCGGGTCAGTGGATCTGACCGGAGCGCTGCAGTGACGAGAGTGTAGCGAGCGCTCCGGTGATGAGCGGGGACCCGGAGCGCTCGGCGTAACAGTACCCCCCCCCTTGGGTCTCCCCCTCTTCTTAGAGCCTGAGAACCTGAGGACCAGACTTTTGTCTAGAATATTGTCCTCAGGTTCCCAGGATCTCTCTTCTGGACCACAACCCTCCCAATCAACTAAAAAAAAAAAGTTTTCCCTCTGACCTTCTTGGATGCCAGAATCTCTTTGACGGAGAAGATGTCCGAGGAGCTGGAAACAGGAGTGGGGGAAACAAGTTTGGGAGAGAAACGGTTGATGATAAGTGGTTTAAGAAGAGAAACGTGAAAGGCATTAGGGATACGAAGAGAAGGAGGAAGAAGAAGTTTGTAAGAGACAGGATTAATCTGGCACAAAATTTTGAAAGGACCAAGATAGCGTGGTCCCAACTTGTAGCTAGGGACACGGAAGCGGACATATTTAGCGGAGAGCCATACCTTGTCTCCAGGAGAAAAAATGGGAGGAGCTCTTCTTATCAGCAAACTTCTTCATGCGTGATGAAGCCTGTAAGAGAGAATTTTGGGTCTCTCTCCATATGGTGGAAAGATCACGAGAAATTTCATCCACAGCGGGCAGACCAGAGGGCAAGGGGGTAGGGAGGGGAGGAAGAGGGTGACGGCCGTACACCACGAAAAATGGGGATTTGGAGGAAGATTCAGAGACTCTGAAGTTATACGAGAATTCGGCCCATGGTAGAAGATCTGCCCAATCATCCTGGCGGGAGGAAACAAAATGTCGTAAATAATCACCCAAGACCTGGTTAATTCTTTCTACTTGTCCATTGGATTGAGGATGATATGCAGAAGAAAAGTTTAATTTAATCTTGAGTTGTTTACAGAGAGCCCTCCAGAATTTTGACACGAATTGGGCGCCTCTATCCGAGACGATCTGCGTGGGCAACCCGTGAAGACGAAAAATGTGTACAAAAAATTGTTTAGCCAACTGAGGCGCTGAAGGAAGACCAGGAAGAGGGATGAAATGTGCCATTTTGGAGAATCGATCAACGACCACCCAAACAACAGTGTTGCCACGGGATGGGGGTAAGTCTGTAATAAAATCCATACCAATCAGAGACCAAGGCTGTTCGGGGACAGGCAGAGGATGAAGAAAACCAGCGGGCTTCTGGCGAGGAATCTTATCCCGGGCACAGACAGTGCAGGCTCGCACAAAGTCCACGACATCCGTCTCCAGAGTCGGCCACCAATAGAAGCGAGAGATGAGTTGCACAGATTTCTTGATGCCTGCATGACCTGCGAGATGGGAGGAGTGACCCCATTTGAGGATTCCGAGGCGTTGGTGTGGAGAGACGAAGGTCTTTCCTGGAGGAGTTTGCCTGATGGAGGCTGGAGAAGTGGAAATCAGGCAGTCAGGAGGAATGATGTGTTGCGGAGAGAGTTCAACTTCCGAAGCATCCGAGGAACGAGAGAGAGCATCGGCCCTAATGTTCTTATCGGCAGGCCGAAAGTGAATTTCAAAATTAAATCGGGCAAAGAACAGAGACCACCTGGCCTGGCGAGGATTCAGCCGTTGGGCAGACTGGAGATAGGAGAGGTTCTTGTGATCGGTGTAAATAATAACTGGAAATCTTGATCCCTCCAGCAGATGCCTCCATTCCTCAAGTGCTAATTTAATGGCTAGAAGCTCTCGATCCCCGATGGAGTAGTTCCTCTCCGCCGGAGAGAAGGTCCTAGAAAAAAAACCACAAGTAACAGCATGCCCGGAAGAATTTTTTTGTAGAAGGACCGCTCCAGCTCCTACAGAGGAGGCATCAACCTCCAATAGGAAGGGTTTAGATGGGTCAGGTCTGGAGAGCACGGGAGCCGAAGAAAAGGCAGACTTGAGCCGTTTAAAGGCGTCTTCCGCTTGAGGAGGCCAAGACTTGGGATTGGCATTTTTTTTGGTTAAAGCCACGATAGGAGCCACACCGGTAGAAAAATGTGGAATAAATTGCCTGTAATAATTGGCGAACCCCAAAAAACGTTGGATAGCACGGAGTCCGGAGGGGCGTGGCCAATCTAAGACGGCAGAGAGTTTGTCTGGATCCATTTGTAGTCCCTGGCCAGAGACCAAGTATCCTAGGAAAGGAAGAGATTGGCATTCAAACAGACATTTCTCTATCTTGGCATAAAGTTGATTGTCACGAAGTCTCTGAAGAACCATACGGACATGCTGGCGGTGTTCTTCTAGATTGGCAGAAAAAATCAGGATATCGTCCAGATATACAACAACACAGGAGTATAAGAGATCACGAAAAATTTCATTAACAAAGTCTTGGAAGACGGCAGGGG
Source organism: Hyla sarda (assembly GCF_029499605.1). Lineage (NCBI taxonomy): Eukaryota > Metazoa > Chordata > Amphibia > Anura > Hylidae > Hyla > Hyla sarda. The sequence goes on from NW_026608757.1 coordinate 41,379, forward strand.
CGTTGCACAGGCCAAAGGGCATGACCAGATACTCAAAGTGTCCATCTCTAGTGTTAAATGCCGTTTTCCATTCATCCCCCTCTCTGATGCGGATGAGATTATAAGCACCTCTTAAGTCCAGTTTGGTAAAGATGTGGGCACCTTGGAGGCGATCAAAGAGTTCAGAGATGAGGGGTAGGGGGTAGCGGTTCTTTACCGTGATTTTATTAAGACCGCGGTAGTCAATGCAAGGACGTAGAGAGCCATCTTTTTTGGACACAAAGAAAAATCCGGCTCCGGCAGGAGAGGAGGATTTACGGATAAAGCCCTTTTTTAAATTTTCCTGGATGTACTCAGACATAGCAAGAGTCTCTGGGGCGGACAGAGGATAAATTCTGCCCCGGGGTGGAGTAGTGCCCGGGAGGAGGTCAATAGGACAATCATAAGGCCTGTGAGGAGGTAGAGTCTCAGCTTGTTTTTTGCAAAAAACATCCGCAAAGTCCATATAGGCCTTAGGGAGACCGGTTACAGGGGGAACCACAGAGTCACGGCAAGGGGTACTGGGAACCGGTTTTAGGCAGTCCTTGAAACAAGAGGGCCCCCAACTCTTGATCTCCCCAGTGGACCAATCCAGGGTTGGGGAATGGAGTTGAAGCCAGGGTAGTCCAAGGAGAATTTCGGAAGTGCAATTGGGGAGGACCAAAAATTCAATCTTCTCGTGATGAGGTCCGATGCACATTAGAAGGGGCTCCGTGCGGAAACGTATGGTACAGTCCAATCTTTCATTGTTTACACAATTGATGTAGAGGGGTCTGGCGACACTGGTCACCGGGATGTTGAACCTGTTGACGAGAGAGGCCAAAATAAAATTTCCTGCAGATCCGGAATCCAAGAAGGCCATAGTAGAGAAGGAGAAGGCAGAGGCAGATATCCGCACAGGCACAGTAAGACGTGGAGAAGCAGAGTAGACATCAAGGACTGTCTCACCTTTGTGCGGAGTCAGCGTACGTCTTTCCAGGCGGGGAGGACGGATAGGACAATCCTTCAGGAAGTGTTCGGTACTGGCACAGTACAGGCAGAGATTCTCCATGTGGCGTCGTGTCCTCTCTTGAGGTGTCAGGCGAGACCGGTCGACCTGCATAGCCTCCACGGCGGGAGGCACAGGAACGGATTGCAGGGGACCAGAGGAGAGAGGAGCCGGGGAGAAAAAACGCCTCGTGCGAACAAAGTCCATATCCTGGCGGAGCTCCTGACGCCTTTCGGAAAAACGCATGTCAATGCGAGTGGCTAGATGAATGAGTTCATGTAGGTTAGCAGGGATTTCTCGTGCGGCCAGAACATCTTTAATGTTGCTGGATAGGCCTTTTTTAAAGGTCGCGCAGAGGGCCTCATTATTCCAGGATAATTCTGAAGCAAGAGTACGGAATTGTACGGCGTACTCGCCAACGGAAGAATTACCCTGGACCAGGTTCAACAGGGCAGTCTCAGCAGAAGAGGCTCGGGCAGGTTCCTCAAAGACACTTCGAATTTCCGAGAAGAAGGAGTGTATAGAGGCAGTGACGGGGTCATTGCGGTCCCAGAGCGGTGTGGCCCATGACAGAGCTTTTCCAGACAGAAGGCTGACTACGAAAGCCACCTTAGACCTTTCAGTAGGAAACTGGTCCGACATCATCTCCAAGTGCAGGGAACATTGGGAAAGAAAGCCACGGCAGAATTTAGAGTCCCCATCAAATTTATCCGGCAAGGATAGTCGTAGACCAGAAGCGGCCACTCGCTGCGGAGGAGGTGCAGGAGCTGGCGGAGGAGATGATTGCTGAAGCTGTGGTAGTAGCTGCTGTAGCATCACGGTCAGTTGAGACAGCTGTTGGCCTTGTTGCGCTATCTGTTGTGACTGCTGGGCGACCACCGTGGTGAGGTCGGCGACAACTGGCAGAGGAACTTCAGCGGGATCCATGGCCGGATCTACTGTCACGATGCCGGCTGGCAGGTAGTGGATCCTCTGTGCCAGAGAGGGATTGGCGTGGACCGTGCTAGTGGATCGGTTCTAAGTCACTACTGGTTTTCACCAGAGCCCGCCGCAAAGCGGGATGGTCTTGCTGCGGCGGTAGTGACCAGGTCGTATCCACTAGCAACGGCTCAACCTCTCTGACTGCTGAAGATAGGCGCGGTACAAGGGAGTAGACAGAAGCAAGGTCGGACGTAGCAGAAGGTCGGGGCAGGCAGCAAGGATCGTAGTCAGGGGCAACGGCAGGAGGTCTGGAACACAGGCTAGGAACACACAAGGAAACGCTTTCACTGGCACAATGGCAACAAGATCCGGCGAGGGAGTGCAGGGGAAGTGAGGTATAAATAAGGAGTGCACAGGTGAACACACTAATTAGAACCACTGCGCCAATCAGCGGCGAAGTGGCCCTTTAAATCGCAAAGACCCGGCGCGCGCGCGCCCTAGGGAGCGGGGCCGCGCGCGCCGGGACAGGACCGACGGAGAGCGAGTCAGGTACGGGAGCCGGGGTGCGCATCGCGAGCGGGCGCCACCCGCATCGCGAATCGCATCCCGGCTGGAGGCGGTATCGCAGCGCCCCGGGTCAGTGGATCTGACCGGAGCGCTGCAGTGACGAGAGTGTAGCGAGCGCTCCGGGGAGGAGCGGGGACCCGGAGCGCTCGGCGTAACACACGCATCTTTACCCCTCCAAATCAGACGGGCCACATTCCTACGGTTACTATCCTGCCCGGGAGTCGGGAGGGACCACATCACCTCCCCATTCTGTTCTTGGAAGGCACCCAGACCATGCCTCTCTATCCAAAAAGACAGGTCAACCGAACCCCTCCCTTCTACCTCAATTGACCTATCACCCTTACGCAGAGCCTCCAGGAGGCGCCGCTGCAAGTGACCCCCAGAACCAGATGGAGACGGAGACCCTCTTGATTCCCCGGCAGCGACGCTGGCATAGCTTCTAGCAGTCGCCACCAGGGGGGCAGCCGAACCAGCCCCTACTTCCTCAGTACTCTTTACTGATCCAGTGACATCCCTTTGCCTGCCTCCAGCACTCTTCTCTTGCACACCGATAGCATCCCTCTCTTGTACACCTCTAGCACCCCTCTCTCGCACACCGCTAGCATCCCTTTCTTGCACACCGCTAGCACCCCTCTCTCGCACACCGCTAGCACCCCTCTCTTGCACACCGCTAGCACCCCTCTCTTGCACACCGCTAGCACCCCTCTCTTGCACACCGCTAGCACCCCTCTCTTGCACACCGCTAGCACCCCTCTCTAGTACACCTCTAATGCCCCACTCTTGCACACTGCTAACATTTTCATGCAACATACCATCACCAAAATTTTCACTCTCTTTTGCACTCTTCCCTTTCACACTATTATCCTGGCTAAACTTTCCTGAGCTGGCCGGGTTATTTGCGTATGCCACGGGGGTTTGTGCTGCTGGTCCCGCCCCCGATGACCGCTTTTTCGGTTCTGGCGATGTTACTTCCAGTTCCAGTGATGACACTTCCTTCAACGCCGATGATGTTCCCAGTGAGAACTGCTTCACACTGGGTGGGATCTGTCCCTCCGGACGCACCCCCACCCCTCCTACAGCAGCCGACGTGGAGGGATTCCCCACAGCGTCAGTGCAACCTTCAGGAGCCACCTTACCCGACCGCCCGGGCTTTTCTACCAATCCAGACGCATGGACACTCCCCCCCCTCACAGAGGAGTGCCCTGCTACGCCCAGATCGCTCGGGGGACCGCCCCCCGAGCAGACAGCAACATCACCAAGCTCCGGCACTAGGACACGCCCCCTGCCCACCTGGGGTGGTCCTGCAGCATCGGAGTCGCCCACCTTAAGCCTGTCCTGCCCTTCCCTACCGACTGGACAGGCGGCTCCTTGGCGTCTGCAGCCATCTTAGAAACCTTATCCACCATGTACCCCCCATTCTGGCCCCGCTTTACAGCAAAAGCGGGGTCGGGCAGACTGGGGGGCCCACCAGCCTGAACCACCTTTTCAGATGGCCCAGACTGCTGGAGAGAAGAATAAACAAGTCTGGTGACCTCTCCTTTTTTCCTTTTATTTCTCCTCTTCCTCTTGCCCTTCACCTCAGTATCTGGGCCCAAGTCATTTCCAAATGAGAAGTTCTCAAAATGGGTAGGTGACTCTTGGAGCACAATCGCCTTCAGCAATCCACCACCAATTAACCCATTGCTGCTGCCGCTGTCGTCACTGCTGTCATCTGACGTTACAGGCAGGGCTACCTGAGCAGGATTTATGTATGAACTCTGGGTTGTGTCCTCCTCCATTTCACTCTCCTCTGCACCACCATCTTGCTTCTCTTTAGCACCTTCCTCAGCACTGTCCTCTCTTTCTCCACCACCATCTTCCTCCACACTGTCCTCCTCAGCACTGTTCTCTCTTTCTCCTCCACCATCCACCTCCACACCATCCTCCTCTGCACTGCTTTCGCTGTGACTGACCTCCTCCTCTCTTTCTGGGTTCTGCTGGCCTCTGAACCGACTTTCATTGCAGAGTTTTTCTCTGAAGATACCAGCCCCTTCCATGATCTCCATCCTCACCCTTTCTACCTCCTCAACCTCTTTTTTCAGGGTGCGCACTTTAGCCGAATACACTGGCCTTCGATTTTTTGAGGTGTAATCAGCCTGGTAACGGGCAAATTTTAAGTCCTCTCTTAGCCCACGAAGCATTTTGCCAAGACACTCATACTCCGCCATTTTTGCTTGGATTCGGGACCCAAAAGTGGCCAAAGACTCCCTGGGACCCAATGCCCCCCATTGCTGGGGTTCAGAGGTACCTTGCCTCCCCATGTTTCTCCTCAACTCCTCACCTTCATGCAGGTCTTTACCTGCAGCCTTGCTTGTAGCCTTCCTTGCAGCCTTGCGGCTTCCAGATATGGACGGTGGAGTTGGTTCTGCATTTCTGCGGATCCTGGAGGATCTCCGTACCCCATCCTGGGAGTTGGCCGTTGCAATGTCACCTCCACCTCCCGCCGGCCTGGTAAGGGAGATGGGGACGTTGGGGTTCATGCAGGGAAACCCTTCCCCGAAGGCTGCCACAAACCTGGGGGGGGGGGGGGGGGGGAGGGCTGGTGAAAATCCTGCTGCTCTCTGGTTCTCTGGTTCTCCTGGAGCTGACGATCACACAACCACACCCTGAACAGGAAGTAGTGCAACAGCTGGAGACACCCTATTTGGAAAGCACTGCTGTAGGGTAATTTGGTGGTGGATGCAAATCCCTAATTTAGGCCTCAAATGCACATGGTGCTCTTTCACTTTGGAGCCCTCTCATATTTCAAGGCAACAGTTTTTGGTTACAAATTTTTTTTCTCTTCTTTTACCCCTTAAGAAAAGGTAAATTTTGGGTCTACACCAGCATGTTAGTGTAAACAGAGTGTACCATATACATTTGAGGCCTAAATTGGTGATTTGCACAGGGGTGGCTGGTAGTTACAGCAGTTCTGACATAAACATAAAAAACACCCATATGTGACCCCCATTTAGAAAACTACACCCCTCACGTAAAGTAACAAGGGGTATAGTGAGCCTTAACATCCCACAGGTGTTTGACACATTTTTGTTAAAGTTGGAGGTGAAAATAAAAAAATGTATATTTTTTTCCCTAAAATGCTATTGTTACCCCAATTTTATCATTTTCACAAGGGGTAATAGGAAAAAAAGCCCAGCAAAATTTGTAACCCCATCTCTTCTGAGTCAGAAAATACCCCACATGTGGATGTAAAGTGCTCTGCGGGTGAACTACAGGGCTCAGAAGAGAAGGAGCACCATTGGGCTTTTGGAGAGAGAATCTGGCTGAAATTGAAGGCCATGTGCGTTTAGGCCTCCATGGTGCCAGAACAGTGAACCCCCCCCCCCCCCACACACACACACACACATGTGACCCCATTTTGGAAACTACACCCCTAATAAGAAGTGCAGTGAGCATTTACATCTCACAGGTGTCTGATAGATTTTTTTGAGCAGTGGTCTGCCAAAAGAAAAATGAAAATTTTTCATTTGCACAGCCCACTGTTCCAAAGATCTGTCAAATGCCAGTCGGGTTTAACCCCTTAAGGAACCAGCCCATTTTCACCTTAAGGACCCAGCCATTTTTGCACATCTGACCATTGTCATTTTAAGCATTAATAACTCTGGGATACTTTTACTTTTCATTCTGATTCTGACATTGTTTTTTCGTGACATATTCTACTTCATGTTAGTGGTAAATTTTTGTCGAGGCTTGCATCATTTCTTGGTGAAAAATTCCCAAATTTGATGAAAAAATTGAAAATTTAGCATTTTTCTAACTTTGAAGCTCTCTGCTTGTAACAAAAACAGACATTCCAAATAAATAATATATTGATTCACAGATACAATATGTCTACTTTATATTTTCATCATAAAGTTGACAGGTTTTAAGTTTTAGAAGATATCAGAGGGCTTCAAAGTTCAGCAGCACTTTTCCAATTTTTCACAACATTTTCTAAATTGGAATTTTTCAGGGACCAGTTCAGTTTTGAAGTGGATTTGAAGGGCCTTCATATTAGAAATACCCCACAAATGACCACATTATAAAAACTGCACCCCTCAAAGTATCCAAAATGACATTTGGGTAAGTGTGTTAACCCTTTAGGTGTTTCACAGGAATAGCAGCAAAGTGAAGGAGGAAATTCTAAATCTCCATTTTTTACACTCGCATGTTCTTGTAGACCCAGTTTTTGAATTTTTACAAGGGGTAATAGGAGAAAAAGCCCCCCAAAATTTGTAACCCAATTTCTCTAGAGTAAGGAAATACCTCATATGTGTATGTAAAGTGTTCAGCTGGTGCAGTAGAGGGCTCAGAAGGGAAGGAGCAACAATGGGATTTTGGAGAGTGAATTTTTGCTGAAATGGTTTTTGGGGGGCATGTCACATTTTGGAAGCCCCTATGGTGCCAGAAGAGCAGAAAACCCCCACATGGCATACCATTTTGGAAACTACACCCCTCAAGCCACGTACCAAGGGGTCCAGTGAGCCTTAACACCCCACAGGTCTTTTACGACTTTTCGTTAAATTTGGATGTGTAAATGAAAAAAAAAAAAAAAAAGTTTCACTTCCAGGCAGTGGAAGAGAGGTGGTTGTGGTTGTGATAAATATAAAGCAAATACACTATGTTGAGCTAGCGACTGTTTTTCTGTATACAAGAGTGTGAAGCATACAAGTGAGTGAGTATAAAAGTGAGGGGACTTAAAATTAAGGGACTTTAAATTCAGGAAGTTTAAATTGAAATATTTGATTTTTTTTTCTTTTCTGTTAATTTTTGCAATCCCCAAATCTAGTATGACCTCCATGTTGGAAAAGGCAGTCCAGTGTGCATCTTGCGCAATCTATGCAATCCTTGAACAACAGTTTGAGGGTGCATATTGTTGTGCGAGATGTGTGCGAGTTGCTCATTTAGAAGCCCAGATCCTGGATCTAGAGGAGCAACTGGCAACACTGAGATGCATTGACAACCCGCAGAGTAGTCTCCTGCTCACTGAGCAGGTACTCTCTGGGGTCGAGGTGGGGATGGATAGTGGGACGGAGGGGCAGGACAGTCAGGCAGTTAGCTGGGTTACAGTTAGAAAACGGGGTAGAGGGAAAAGTGTCAGGGAGGCTAGTCCTGAACTGGCACACCCCAACAAGTTTGCCCAGTTGGCAGATGAGGGGGATGTCATTTCAGAGCTAGCGGTACTGCAGCAGGACTCTGCCTCTGACCGCCAGGGGGGTGTCTGCTCCAGTAAGGAGGGAGGGAGGAGAGCAGGGCAGGCCAGACAGGTACTGGTAGTGGGGGACTCAATTATTAGGGGGACAGACAGGGTGATCTGTCACAAAGACCGGGATAGCCGAACAGTGTGTTGTCTTCCTGGCGCTCGAGTTCGGCACTTTCGCGGATCGGGTTGACAGGTTGCTGGGTGGGGCTGGAGAAGACCCAGCAGTCATGGTACATATTGGCACCAATGACAAAGTAAGAGGTAGATGGAGTGTCCTTAAAAATGATTTCAGGGACTTAGGCTGCAAGCTTAAGGCAAGGACCTCCAAGGTAGTATTTTCTGAAATATTACCTGTACCACGAGCCGTACCAGAGAGGCTGCGGGAGATAAGGGAGGTAAACAAGTGGCTCAGAAGCTGGTGTAGGAAGGAGGGGTTTGGGTTCATGGAGAACTGGGCAGACTTCGACTTTAAAGGAAACAGATTTCTGACTATAGCTAAAGACCATTATCTGTCCCAAATGGTGCAGGGCCTGACCAGAGGGGGCGCCCTACTAGACTTAATATTTTCTAACGTACTGAAACTGGCAGAGTAATTAATGTGCAAGTAGATGGACACCGAGGAAATAGTGATCATAATGTAATACATTATAACTTGTTCTTCAATAAGGGAATCTCTCGAGGGGCCACAAAAACAATGAACTTTCGAAAAGCAAAGTTCGATCAACTCAGAGAAGCCCATAACAATATAAAATGGGATATTGTCCTCAAAAAGAACAATACTGACACTAAATGGGAGACTTTAAAAAATATCTTAAATTTTCACTGTAAAATGTATATACTTTATAGGAATAAAAGGGTCAGAAATAAAAGAAAACCAATATGGATGAATAAAAATGTTAAGGGGGCAATAAATGACTAAAATAAAGCATTTCAGTTACTAAAACAGGACAGCAGTGAAGAAGCATTAAAAAGCTATAGAGAAAAATGTGAAATATGTAAAAAACAGATAAAAGCCGCAAAAATAGAGACAGAAAGACTCATTGCCAAAGAGAGTATAACTAACCCCAAAATGTTCTTTAATTATATAAATAGCAATAGGGTCAAAAATGAAAGTGTTGGCCCTTCAAAAAATGATGAGGAAGAAATTATAAACGGGGATCAGGAAAAAGCAAATATACTAAAATTCTTCTCCACTGTATTCACTGAGGAAAATGAAATGCCAGGTGAAATACAGTGTGATAAGGTAAACTCCCCAGTACAGGTCACCTGTCTAACCCAGGAAGAAGTACAGTGCCACCTACAAAAAATCAAAATAGACAAATCACCAGGTCCAGATGGCATTCACCCCCATGTTCTAAAGGAATTAAGTAATGTAATAGACAGACGCGGAGGTGTTGAGGGGCATGTGTGGAACTCCGCTACTCCTTGCTGGGATTTGAATAGACTGGCCCAGACCCTTTCTTGTGGATGGAGAGTGGAGCTGAGTAAAACGATCAGACTTTACATGTGATGAATATCTAACAGTGCAGAAGCCGGTGAAACCATTGATTAATACCCCGGCAATATTCTGAACAGCAGCAGCCTCTTGCACTGGCCCCATGTGGAATGGACAATATTGGATGCCTGACTCTCTGCCTGGTCACTCCTCCTAGCGATTTGGAGAAACCGGGACTCATGGACTAAATTGAACAACTTGGTCTTAGCAGAATTCCTCTCTCATGAATTTGGACCCCTCCTTGGACCCAATAAGATCAGTGACTCTGGGGGGTGATTGCACTGTCTACCAGGGGGAGCGTGAATACGCTAATGATTCCGTAGTTGCATATTAGTATGCTATATTTGGTGGTGGATATTTCTGGATCAGGGTGTGATACCCTAGGTTTTAAGCGCTCCCCAGAGCCATATGGGACTGTGAATTCTTACTTTTGTATGCTGTAAATAACGGGATTTAAATTCTCGAGTGGGAGGGGCCTATGGTGTATAAAGTTGCTAAGTTGGTCCGTGATATCCCCGTAGTGATACATACAACCCACAAATATAAAGTGAAGAGAAATAGTGGGTGAAATGGCCCCTAAGGTGAACCCCAGAAGATCAGGGGGTAGCTCGCCACAAAAAGATAAGGGGGCTATGGGTAAATTGGATAAAATATGGAAGTCTCCAGCTGTGGGTATAAAAACTAGAACCCAGAAGGATCTCTCCCCTAGTAAAACAGGCTCTAGGTACTCGGTCTTGGAGGTGGAAGAAACTGAGGAAGGGCAGTCTGTGCCCCCTATGGGAACACAGATGTTGGAGGAGATCTTGGGAGGGGTGAAAAAACTAATTGTGCAATTGAGGAGATAAATAAACAATTAGGTGTGGTATCTACCGAGGTATCTCTGATAAGACACGATATGACTAAAATGAGAGATAGGATTTCCAGACTAGAGGAAGAAGCCCCTAAAACAGAAAATAGGATTAAGGTTTTGGAGGAGGAGGTTAATGACTTGAAAAAGGAGAGGACATCTGTTAAAGATAAGCTCACTGACCTTGAGGATAGATCCAGACGTTGCAATATAAGGATGGTGGGGTTTCCTGAGGGGATGGTGGGGTTTCCTGAGGGGGTGGAGGGGGGGGGGGGGAACTCTGCCATACAGTTTCTAAGTAGGTGGTTGAAGGAGGGGATAGGGGAAGGGCATCTTACCCCAATGTTTGGGATTGAACGAGCTCATCGGTGCCAAGGCGTATTCCCCCTCCGGGGGGTCCCTCTAGGACAATCCTAATTAAGTTATATACCTCCCAGGACAGGGATACTATCCTTAGGAAGGCAAGAGAGATGAGGGACCTACAGTATAATGGACAGAATATTTTTCTATATCCGGATTTCTCTTGGGAGACCCAGAGGAAAAGGGCATCCTTTCGGGAGATAAAAAGGCGGCTAAAGAACGCAGGGGTGCCCTTCTCTCTGCTGTTTCCAACGAGACTCCGGGTTGAGCATAAGGGAAAGGTAACAATATTTGGAACCCCACAAGAAGTCTCAGATTGGATGGATAAATAAGGCATCTAATATAAGGCACTACTGTGGCATTAGGGGTTGGAAGTATTAGTTGAGTAATAATGTTACGTCTCGGGGGGAGGGGTTGGGGGGTTCTCTGGGGTGTCACTAGGATAGGAGTGCATAGTAGAAGTACGGTGCATTATGGGGAGAGGGGGGGCTGCGGGTGGGGAAGGATAAGGGAAAGGAGGGAGGGATGGCACGGGATGATCAAAAGAGGGTTTTTTTTTTTTTCTCTCTCTTCTTCTTCTCTCTTTTCTTTTTTCTCTTAGGCAAATATATCTATGCTTAAATTATTAGCCTGGAACATACGAGGTATGTCGGATAGAATTAAAAAGTGTGCAGTCTTCGATTATATTCGGAGGTGCCTTCCTGCGATCATATGTTTAGTTGAGACCCATAGGTCAAGAGATGAGCAGATACTTCCAAGGAAGTGGGCCAAAGAAGAATACCACTCCAGACTCTCTTCCTACTCCATGGGAGTATCAGTATATGTTCACAGGAGGGTACCATTCGAGACTAAGAATGCAAAGGTAGATAAGTATGGTCCATATGTATTTCTTTATGGAATATGGGAAGATAGGGCAGTCATCTTGGCTTTTGTTTATATTCCTCCATCTTTTAGAGTGGATGTTCTGAGGGACCTCGTGAGCTATAGCGTAAGTAAGACACATTCGGCATTATGGATAGTTGGAGATTTGAACAATGTAATAGACCCTAGTATGGACAGATACAAATTAGGTAGGAATGTAGGGGGGAACGAAACAGCATTGGCGAGATACTGTGGAGAGATGAATTGGGTTGATGGGTGGCGGTAACTAAACCCAGGAGTAAGACAGTACTCATGTTTTAGTACCTCATATAACACCGCTTCCCGAATTGACTTATGCCTGTGTGATAAGAATGCAATGACCTGGACCAGCAGGGTGCAGTATAAAGCTAAAACCCTATCGGACCATTGCCCAGTGGTGGTGGAAATTGGAGGTAAGGTAATGGGTGGGAAAAGGTTGGGCTTTCGGCTCAACCCCCACTGGATTGAATTAGTGGGCGACCAGGACTGGTTTAGACAGGAAATAGAGGCATTCTGGGAGATTAATCATAAGTCCGCAAACCCTCAGGTGGTATGGGATACTATGAAGGCATACTTGAGGGGCCTATATATAGGGCGAATCAATAAAAAAAAAAAAGGAATTCTCACAGGAAGAATCAGTACTGAATAGTAAAGTGGCAACATTAGAAGCAGGGATAGAAGAGGATAGTGGGGGGAACAGCTGTTAGAACTGAAGGCAGCTCAAGAGGAATATAAAGAATATCTACTTAAAAAGGCACAAAATAAACTATTCTTCAGTGGGCAATTTAATTTCTTTGAGAAAGGGAAACCAAATAAGACACTGTCAAGATTATTTAAAAATCAAGGCGACGAATGTGGTATTATGGCTCTGAGGAGGGAGGATGGCAGCATAACCACAGATAGAGAAGAAATAGCCCAAATGGATGGCTCTTTTTTCTCCAATCTCTATATGGGCAGCGATATTAATAGGGCGGAGGTAGCGGAATTCTTGAGGGGAATTAATATTCCGAGTTTGACAGAGGATGTCAGGGACTCCCTGGATGACCCAATCTCCCTCCAGGAATTGGAGGAGGCATTGGCATCAATCCAAGGGAATACATCCCCTGGGTCTGACGGCATTCCTTTCCAGATATATAGAATATACTCAACCCTGCTGCTTCCAAAACTGCTGGGTATCATTAATGAATCCTGGAGGGGGGGGGTTCTCCCTAAATCTATGTGTGAGGCTAATATTAGACTCATTAGGAAAAAAGATAAGGATCCCTTGGATTTGGGCTCATATCTCCTTGCTTAATACAGATATAAAGATAATAGCGAAAGCACTGGCAAGGAGATTGGATAAAGTAGTGGAGGTAGTGGTGGGCGGTGACCAGGGAGGGTTTAGGTCAGGAAGAAAGGTTCATGACAATATCCACCAGGTGTATGAAGCAATCCAGAGTGGATCCCGTGGCCCCCGCTCCATTCTGTCATTGGATGCTACTAAAGCTTTTGACAGGGTGGAGTGGAGATACCTCTGGGAAGTTTT